>NW_019420857.1:0-5739 GCF_000390285.2 Anoplophora glabripennis
GGTTCTTTAAATATCTATTTTTCTTAGTTTGTACTTTTGTATTGAAAAATTCCCCAAAAATTGAGAAGTATCTTTCAACGACAATTTGTTTACGCGGTTGGTCTACAGCACGTAACTCATCGTACAGCACACGGACAGAACTGTTCCAGAGAAAATATTTTGATCCATAATTGAATTTTAATTTATGAAAAAAAAAACTCAAAAATAGTACTTTTTCCTATAAGACTTTTCTATTACAAATATCGTTAGGAAGATGTAGTTTGATTTTTATAAATACGCCACATCCTGTATAGTATTACAGAGAATTAAATATGTATAGACTTTATCGTTACCTTACGTAAGCTCATGTATTTTCAAGTGAAACATGTTTATATCTTGCCGAGCTGTTTAGACGAGATGTCTTTCTCACCAAGTGTTAAAATAAAAGTGGATTTGAGAATCAAATCATTTTTAAAACAATGGAGCGCGAGTATCTTAAGTACTGGTTCTTCGGTTGAGAGGAATTTTGAAACCGTAGCTGATTATTATTGGATATTTTGCCACTACTGAAAATATTAAAATAAATAAACTCTTACGTCAAAAGGATCGGTCACGGGTCAAGGGTTATTTTTATTAAACGACTTTTACCTAATCAAATATCTCATACTGAAAAAGCAGACAAATAAAAAATACACATCACTACATCACTGACATCAGTTATAATGAGTGTTCCAAAATTCACGAAAGATTTGAATTTTGCGCCATTTGAGCGGTAAAGTGTTGCCAAAGAAAAAAAGTTATTAAGAATGGAGCGCTACACGAAAGAAGAACGCATTTTCTTTGCTGAGCAAGATTTTTAAAAAATAAAGGTATGGCAGCTATAGTTCGAAATTTTCGTACAAAATATGGTCGGAATAAGTCGTTCAACACGAAACATCGAAGCAGTTCGTGGGAGTGTTGCTGAGAATCCAGGAACAAGAATTAGAAATTTCGAGAAGCTCTATACAGCGTATTTTCACAAAAGATTTGCGTCTATCGCGACATGATAATCCATTTTTTGTGACTAAATTGCATGATATATATGTACACATCACGTGGTTTCAACAAGACAGTGCCACATGCCACCCAGCCCGACAAACAATTCAATTACGGCATGAGTCATTTCCTGGTCGTGTAATTTCCCGTTTTGGTCAGAATTGGTCGCCTATCATGCGACTTAACGCCATTGGACTTTTTTCTTTGGGTATTTTGATGTCAAAGATTTGTGCCAACAAGCTCATGACCTCCCACACCTTGAAGGAGAAAATTGAACGCTGTATCAACGAAATTCAGGAACATTTATGCAAAACGATCATGGAAAATATCGACAAAAGTCGTATGCGTATGTGTCAGCAAAGCCGTGGGGGCCATTTACTCGATACGCTATTCCATACATAACCCTATACTGTATAGTTTATGAATCAATACAAAATTTAAAATTTTTAATATAAAACCTGTGTTTTCTATCAAAATTACTTCTTCAGGGAAATTTGGGATACCCTTTAGTTAACGTTTCAAAAAATCAATCTTTTTTCGTTATTAAAATTGAGATGGACGTATCTTTTTAATTATGTTAAATTTGTTTGTGCCTCTGCGTCCATAGAAATATGTCATGTGATGTTTGCTCTGTTATTAATTGTTTCTTCTTTAATATTTGTAGTCAACGAAAATTCCAGTGTCACGCAATAATGTCACGGACACATATCTTTCACCATGTGGAACCGAAAAATCTTTCTGTAGTAGCTGTTTTTTACTTGTCGGTTTTTGTCTAATGGTGATGGTTGGAACAACAAAGATACAAAATATTTCTTTGAATGATTTCATTTTTAACAATTTTAATATATCAGGTTTGTCGTTTTGTATTAGTTGCATTGAGACATATCATTTTTAGTTTTTAAACTGGGCAATTATTTATTTCTAGCTATTTACTAGATATTGCTGGTGTCATTAATTTTTAGTTGATGTATGTAGCCCATACAGATATAATTATTTATTTGTAGCTTTTTCAGCTACTTTCTTATTTAATTTATTTTTTTTACGTAAATAAATCTTTCCGTTAAAAAGATTAGTCAAAGGTTTGATTTTATAAATTTAGTTTTACCTAGAAGAAAATAGAGGAAATATCAACTTTCCTACTAGTTTTGATAACGAAAAAAAGATTGATTTTTTGAAATGTTAACAATAATTTTCTGCTTTTTTCGGCCTGATTTTTGAATATGCAAAAATAGTATAATAAAAATAATCTTTGACCGGTTCTTTTGGCGCAAGGATTTGTTTAATTAATTTTTAATTTTTCTGTTTCTACTAACTGCTAATATTATTGCTATTAATGATATTATAATAAAGATTTTCCAACATGCAGTTATTAAAATTATCGTTTTTATACAATTATTAAGAATTATGTAAAAAGTAATTACGTCAAATAACTTCTTTATTTTTTACATCTTTTAGATGTTTTTCAGAAACAGTTAATTTTATTTGAGATAGCGCCATTTCAATTTCATCTTAATTTTAATTCCAAAAGGCATTATTTTTAGTTCAGATTAGTCAACTATGTTTCAGATGTTAATACAGTTTCAGAAGTCGTAGACTTATTTTAAAAATATTTGGTACTGTATGTATACTTTTGAAACCTAATTTGACTACCTATGTAATGTCATAAAAATTGTATATTAAAAATGTTATTAAATGAATATAGTACAACATAATATATAATGTTGCGTAACTAAATATTTTTCTAAAGATCCTACTTCCAGCGAATTGTGAAAGATATTTGATATAGTACAAATATCTGAACTGAAAGAAGACTTACATACCTGCATTAAAACTGAATATTTTGTAATACATATGACTAACCTGAAATTCAAATTACATGTGGACAAGATTTAGCGACATATACATATACCTACGTCCTTCCTATATTCTTCTCTTCATAAAATAATAGAAAGTTATAAAGTTATCCAAGTTTCAGTCAAATGGCATAAGTTTTAATAATTATTTAGTTTCCTTGTGGATACACACTTTCATTATATTATTTTAAATTTATATTACATATCAATGTGTTGTATTTTCTATTTCTTTTTATAGTAGGTACTGTGATAATTGTATAAATGTAACAATTTGCTAGCAAAGTTACTAGTGAGATATTTTCTTTGTCTATTTGCTATATATTTTTATTGTTTGATTGTAATAATTATTATTTCGGCAAATAAACTACATTGTTATTATTATAATTAATTTAATAGAAGATTAGGAGGACTTACTGTAAAAACCACTATTCATATTCTAATAGTTTTGTTTTCTAATATTCTGTGTATACCTATGTATAATTCCAATATTGCTGTCTTTTCCCCTTTTCGAAGATGAAAATTGACAGCCTTGCAAATATTGTTAAATATATCTAAAGAATGTTAACTTTTCTGACCTATATATAAAATGTACGTTGTGTATCCACATCCAGTTGAGTGCGTAAGCGCAATACGGCGGATCAATCCTTTCAAAGATCCTGCGCAAATTTCCACCAAAATCGTTCTCAGTCCACCTTCATTTAGCTTAAAATCCTATTGTATAAATGTTGAAATATTGAATTATGTACTAAGTAATATTACTTTTTGTGTTAAAGCAAGAACCTAATCAAATAAAGTCATATACTCTTTGATACCAAATATTTAGTTGCGCTAAAGAAATCTACACAGACAAATGTGTAATGAATAACATTATATAAAATAAAAATTGAAACGATCTTTCTGTTGCTAATATAAATGCAAATTTGAAAACACCATTACTGCAGTTTAAAAATTATCTCCATTACTAGTAGATACTCCTGATTGTAACATTTATAGACGTAACTTTAAATTATTAAGTTTTATTGAGATTTTGCTGAAATTTTTTCTAATTCTAGGCATTATGGAATCAAGTTTAACTCTTAAGGATTTTGTAACTTCCATACAAACCATTGTAGATGTTTCAAATATACTGATGGATGGGTGGACGTTACAAGAAAAGGAGGTATCCCTGATTTAATTACTTTTACGACACTTAACTTTTTTATTGAATATTTTCAGGGTGCTGAAAATGGTAAATTTATAACAAAGCGATATACGACGCCTTTAAAAGCACTTGATAAGGAAGATATCAAATTTCTTGTTACTTTTGAGTATCATATTGCCTATAACTTAAGCTATGGCGTTCCCGTGCTCTGTTTTAAAGTATGGAAGCAAGGTACGTTGCATGAAGAATCAGATACAAATTACTATTATGACACGCATTTTGCAGATGGATCATTACTTTCGATGGAGGAATATTGGGCTCTTAATAAGGATTTAAAGGATTCAAACATGTACGATACGCTCACGCAGTTGGTTAGTTTAATTTTGTAATCATTAGATGAATAAGAATTAATTACAGTTACGTTTTAGGATCATCCAGTTTTATGTCAGCCATTCCTTACTCTTCACCCATGTAGAACCCAAGAGATCATTCAACCATTCTTAGGACATAGGTAGGTACCTCAACATACCTAAACACGATAATTGTTAAAAAAAATACGTATATCAGTTTTCTATGTTACACAGAGATGTATGGCAATTTGCTGCGTGATACTAATTAACTAATTCATTAAAGTCACTTACGATCAGTTTGCAATGACGTCACATTTACTAACTAAGTGTAGCCAACAGAATCACCCTAAATTCCTGTTCTGTATCGTAGTAACTGTCGTCAAACTAGGAAAGCTTATTGTTTTAAGTTTACTGCACTTTGAGACGCTGACAATGCAGTGCATTAAAATTAATCGATCGCCAGGTGACATACGTTTGACGTTTTCTTTACTTTCGATGGCAGCTCTGTGAGATTTTTGTGTATTGGAACCAATTGAAAGCGTATAAAAAGTTGTTTTTAAAATTAATAAATTAGTGGAAAAAATTAAGGGATCAAAAAAAAAATCTAAATTTTCGGCGATTTTTCAAATGGCTGAATCTTTGATAAAATTGGTCGTATTGGAGAAAAAAAAAAGCAATTTGAAGCTTGAAGTTTCTAATTTTTGAATCTTGCAAAAAAAATTTCAAATAACACGTATCGCGCAATCTTAATGAATATGAACCGCCGGCATTAGCGTTACCCAAAGCGTACCACGTGGAGGTTGCAGGGTCGGATTTACGCTTCTTTTACACACGTGTGCGAAAAGGGTTTAAAGTTATGACAAAAAAAAAATTATTCAATTTTTTTTCCACTGAAAAAAAGGTGATTTGAAAAAAACTTTGTCTTAGTGTTCTGTAAATTCGGAAAAAGCGTTTTATGAATCCAGAAGTATCGCAGCAATAATCTCTGAAAAGGGTGTAGATCGAGGTCAANTTTTACAGGTCATTGTACCCCTAAAAGCCCTACAGAGTTTCAATTCGCTCCATCAAGCCGTTTTCTTGTTTCATTCGATTGAATTTTTAAAAAAATTAAAGGATCACGTTTTTTTGCCTTTAAATGCCCATAATCTGTAAAAAAAAATGAAAAAAACAATTTATTCCTAATTTTTTTTTTACATTCTTATTGCAGAAGGCGTTTGAAATTAAGAAAAAAAATATATTTTTTGTGAAAAATTGTTTCGAAAATAAATTTTTTAAACCGATTTTCGGAAATTTCGCAAAACCGCCGGCATTAGCGTTACCCAAAGCGTACCACGTGGAGGTTGCACGGTCGGATTTACGCTTCTTTTACACACGTGCGAAA
>NW_019420858.1:0-2155 GCF_000390285.2 Anoplophora glabripennis
AGAATTAGATTTACTATCGGACACTGTAAAAGATAAAAACAAGTTTTTTAGACTATTCTTTTGTTATCTTGAAATGATGTTCATTGACCGGCTTTAATTGTTTCTGCTTTGAAGATATTTAAAAGATGATATTACAAATTTTTTATTTCTCGAATTTCTGAGATCTGTAAGGACATTACAATTAGGCCAATAAATAGAGGTTTTGTTTGTGACAAAAATACTAGTAGCAAACGGATTGTGCCGATGCCATCATTTAAAAGACAGACAATTTACCATTAATTAATTTGTTATAAACATTTTTATGCAAAAAACGTATTTTTTTTAGTTTTTTGCTTATAAAACCTAAACTAACGAAGCAATCTGAATGCTATAACGAGAAAATTTGTAGAGTATCGAAATACGAATAAAACGAGAGGTCGATCGATCCGATCGGATAATTAGAAACGAAGAAACATCCGGAAAAATCGGAAAATTTAACGTTTTTTTTTTTAATTTTTAAGGTTCTTTAAAGTTTTTTAGATTACTCCGCCATTCTTTTAAGTTTTTCTTAAAAATTAATTTAGGTTTTATAAGCAAAAAAACTAAAAAAAAATGCGTTTTTTTTTTAATATAAATGTTTATATAAAATTAATTAATAGTAAATTGGAGTAGGAAACATATAAGAATGTATCTACAGACTGTCTTTTTTATGACCGCACAGTCCGTTTGCTACTAGTATGCGCGCTCAGATTTTTATTTCAACTTTTGGGAACTTACAAATAAAATACGTCCTAATCCAAATAATTCTATTTGTGGAAAAAATAGGATAAGATAGGGAACATAGATTACTCGTGTATATCCTTTGTAATTCTTCCCAGAAGATATCAATGGGACTGAGTTCTGGTGGGTGTACCGGTCGGGCGAAATAAAAAAAAACGTTTTCATAGACAACTGTGATTTACTTTTGTAGTACTTTTCCCAACAGACCTAAATTATATGTAGTAGTAGTGTCACAGCGTCGCCTGACTGTATATTCTAGACCTAGACCCTTTCCAGACGCCGATATATCCTGTTCTTAGTGGTAAGAACGAATGTTTCTGGGTCCCTGCCCAGAGGTGTGACGGTTTGTGGACTCAAGGTAACCCTGTAGTTACTGAGCACCGTTATCAAGGCGATTTTCGTCTGTAGGAGTCCGAATCGCAACCCTAGAATGAAATAAAGTGAGACAAATTAAAAATTTACGAAAAAATTCTGTATAAGACGCGGTACATACATCTCGATTATAAAAGATAGTCGGATGTTTCAAAATGGGATTTTGTAACATTTTCAATTTGCACACAAAAAAATCTAGCAAAACTGAACGTTAGTTGAGATTAAATAAACATTTTTTGATAAGTTTGTAGTTGCACTAATGAAATGTTGTTATTTATAATGTAAAATATTACTGATTCTCTTGTTTTCTATTGCTGTATATAATCCATATCACATCCACTTATTTACCTCTACAGCCTCTACATAATTTACCTTACCTATACAGTTTCGAGGACCATCTCCAAACGGAAGGTAAGTCAACAGTTGTCTGTTTTGCTTGTTCTCTTCGCTGAACCGATCCGGATCCCATCGATCTGGATCGGGCCAGTATTCGGGGTCGTGGTGCAACGCTGTGACGGGTATCATTATGGGAATTCCTTTTTCCACCTTTATATCGAAATTTTTGAATATATAGTCCTTCGTGCACACCCTGGTAAGAGTTTGGACGGGCGGCCATATTCGTAAGGTTTCTGAAATTTCCCACAAACTTTTATTAACGTCTTTGCCTCACATTGCTTTTGAAAATCTAAAATAAGGTGGAAAAAATGGCCAGCGTTCGATGTTTACCTAACACTTTTAGACTTTTTGAAATTTTTGCATGATTATTAAATTTTTCGTATTATTGATTTTCTTCATCCAAATCAACTTCAAAATATCATATTTGATTTTTAATTTAAATCACAATTTTGGTATGAAATTTTCTTACAGTATACTTATAGACCAAGCAAATTAAATTTTTACTCGAAAAAAGTCATATCCGCGAGATTATTGTAAAATTGTCTAAAGGAACATAATACAAGACATCTCTCATCTCGTGAGTCAAAAACTTTTATTAGCTAACTTTTCTATTTAAACAAATAAGTGA
>NW_019420858.1:2683-3721 GCF_000390285.2 Anoplophora glabripennis
AATAAATAAATGAAGCTATCGTTCATTTAAAAAGTTATTTCTTTTACATATTAAGGCAAAGTAAACTTGTTTTTTCAATAATTTTTTAGCTATTTAATTACGATTTAAATGTAAAATTGAAGTAAAAATTCACAAATTATTTTCAAATTATTATTTATTGTTA
Source organism: Anoplophora glabripennis (assembly GCF_000390285.2). NCBI lineage: Eukaryota > Metazoa > Arthropoda > Insecta > Coleoptera > Cerambycidae > Anoplophora > Anoplophora glabripennis. The sequence continues at coordinate 2,847 of NW_019420858.1, forward strand.
AAAGATTTAAAAAAGAATAAAAAGCATTTGAATTTATTGCAAAATTCTCAAAATTAAAAAATATTAATAAAAATAATGCGGTCGATAAAATTACAATTTTAACTTCTTGAAATTTTAATATGTAAAGTTTTTTTATTATATTTATTACTAATTTTATACAAAAAAATTTTTGTAACATAATCAAAATTAATTAAAAAAATATTAATCACAACCATTTTCAATAATAGATATAATGCAATATAATGCAATTTAAAATTTATTTATTTATTTTTTTTTTTTGATGAGAAATAATAATTTGAAAATAATTTATGAATTTTCACTTTAATTTTACATTTAATTCGTAATTAAATAACTAACAAAATATTGACCACAAAGTCGATACATTTTATTTTATTTAATTAAAAACTGGAAAACGATCTTGAAATTTACTAAATGTTTCGCAATAATAGCTGTTTACATTTTTTCCGTAGGACAAGTCTGCCGCGTGTACGCGTGTTTTGCACCAGCAGGTTAAGCGCTGTTGTCACGTTGTGATGAAACTCCCCAATATTAACACTCGCTGTATTTTAAAAACTGTTGCGCCCCTGTAATATACAACTTTTTTGTTCATTTATGATTACTCCATCTCATGCTGAGTAATGGCAGTAAATCTTTTCACACCCTGTATATATATATTAAATATATTAATGTTATATACGAAAAATATCTAAGAATATTAGATATCAAGTAATATGACACAATAGATAACACCTTCCTCGAAACAAAGCATTCTCATGTGAAGCGCAAGGACAGCAGTAGATTCGAAGAAAGCCTGTGCTTGCGTCAGCATAACGAAACTTATAAATATGACTAAAAAACTTAGTTCAGTTCAGTTC
>NW_019420858.1:4913-5900 GCF_000390285.2 Anoplophora glabripennis
TTTCCATGGCCGTTAGAGAGCATTTACACCAAACTTTTCCACATAGATGGGTAGGAAGGGCCGGACCTGTTTTATGGCCTCCAAGATCGCCTGATCTGAACCCTCTAGATTTCTTTGTTTGGGGATATTTGAAGACATTAGTGTATGGTACTCCTGTAAATAGCCTGGAAGAGCTGCAGCTACGGATTAATCAAAAGTGTCAAGAAATCCAAACCAAGGAGGGTGTTTTCGAAAGAGTTCGAATATCGTTGAGACGAAGATGTCGTGCCTGCTTGGAAATGGACGGAGGGCACTTTGAACATCTTCTGTAACTTTGTTTTTTGTTTGTTAAAAGCTTCCTTTGTCGGTTTATTCCTAATAAAATAAAATGTTTGAAAAACGAATAGTGGTCCATATCTCCGCAACCGTTACTTTGCGGACCCATGTTTATTGAGACTTTTCTGCTTATTTTGGTTCATACTATTACCTCCTGAAATATTTTACACTCTTTTTTTAACACTCTGTATTTAAATGTAAATAAAACGCAAATTATAAGATTTCATCACAGTCAGAGAAAATGTGGCGACCTAACAATAAAAATTAATTACTGTATCATTGAGAGTGACGCTTTAGGCAGTGTTAAATTTCTGGGAATTTATTTCGACGATACCCTTAATTGGAAAGTGCATTGCAAACTTCTCGTTTCCACCTCGAGTTCAGTAAATTTTTTATTTAAAAACATGAAAACAATTTTGGTCAAAAATCAATTAATTAATTTATATTACGCTCAAGTAGAATAGCGTCTTCGTTATGGTGTCTGTTTCTGGGGTGATTCCGCCCTCTCACATTCTGTTTTCATTTCACAGAAGCGTATTTTGCGCAATATTGCTGGTGTTCCCAGTGAACATACCTATAGAGATATTTTTAAACAGTACAAAATTTTAAATTTTAGTTCGTTATTTATATTTGATATGTGTATTTATGTTTTTAAAAATAGGCAAAAATTGT
>NW_019420859.1:0-5736 GCF_000390285.2 Anoplophora glabripennis
AAGATGGGTGTAGGATGAAATTCAAGATTGAACGGTTTCATAAGTCGTAAGCAGGGATAAGTGATGTCAGGCTTCGATAAGAACTGGGGTTGGTCCGATCCCAACCGTGGGATTTGGGTTGGGGGTGGATGGCTCAATTGTCGGGGGTCGACGTCGGAGTCTTTTGTGACAGTCTTAAGCCTAGTTATGGTATAGGTGTCTGTAGGTTCGACTACAGTAGTGAAATAGTAATCTGTCAAGTTCATTACCCTGATCTTTGGGGGTGGTTTTGGTGGGTTGGAAGAGGTTGTAGACATTGAGACTTTTGATCAGCATGACGAGGACTATCAAAATACGAAGTTTCATAAAAATTGACCATATGTTCAATTTCCATATGTTTTGTTGCGGGGTTCTTTGGAAAAGTCGGTATCTATTATCTCTTTCTATTTAATTATGCCACCTCACAGTCCAAACCAATAATGGACGATAAATAAAAAAAAAACTAAAATAATATTGAATGGAAACTAGGTAGTTACTACATATTTTACATATACTAATTAATCAAATGAGCAAGAGAAAATATGCAATAAAATTTTTCTCTAATTACTTTATAAATATTTTTTTATATCGGTAATACTATCGCAAAGTGCCGAAAACTTAGTAGTATTTCTTCGTGGAGTAGGAAGTTAAAATGTACTCAAGTTTCGTGTTCCAATGGTACATGAATATTAAGGAATATTAAGTTTTTGTCTGAAAGAAATGAAAATCTACCTAACAGTTTCTCATAAGGCTTGCCAACGTTGCAAACCTTATAATAACAACGGCGTTGGATATTTTCAATATTGTTGGAATATTTACTGTAATCTGAATGCCAAATAAGAGATCCATATCCAAGTTTGCTTTTTACAAATGAATTGTAGAATACATTAAGTAGCTTGATGTATTTAATTTCTAGAAAATCTAATTAAAAAACCTAAGAATTTAGGTTCTCAATACGATCATTGAATGTTAATTTTGAGTCAAATTTTACATGCACGTTAACAATTTAATTCACTCTATGCGTTTTCTCCTTTCAAATTATAATTCAAATTAATAATTAATTGTGCGCCAGTTTCATTCCGAAGAGTTGGCATTGTGCAGGATAACATCTAGCGGTTACACAAAATGGAGTGCTCTACGACGGATAAACGAGTGAAGATTGTGAAAATTTATACGTATACGGAGAGTGTGTATCTGAGACTGTGCGCAAAGTATGTGGAATTTTCGGTAGAAGGAACGCCCTGAATGTAATGATATTATGAAAAAAAATATATAATAAAACATAGAACACAGCGCACACGCATATTTAGTTCATAAAGAACATAGTGAATGGTAATAAAATAACAATACAAGTACAACCAATAAATGGTTGTCAAATGTTAAAACAAAATGTTTGTAAGTAGACAACAAAACAAACAGTAAATGATACGTGTTAAAATAAGATTAAAATAAGATTACGGGTAATGTAATAAGAAAAAAATTGAAACAATGCAACTGATGTGCGAAGCCATCGTCTAATTGTAAATTAGTCATATTAGGGTGAGATCACTTTTTAAAAATTCTTGCGCAGTATAAAATGCGTTGGTTAATAGAAAGTGTTTTATTTCGCTTTTAAATAATATAGGCTTCAGATGACGTACTGGAGTTAGTAGAAAGTTTAAGTTTATGTAATTTTTGTTTCTAGTATTATGAGAATGAATTTGGCTATGGATAGTATACAACTCTTCATTTTCTTTTACGTACAAAAGATACTGGAGTATGTAAGTACAAGGTAATGTTAAAATGCCAAGTTCCTTAAACTGTGATCTGCAGTCATCTCTGAATTTTAAACCCGAGATTATGCGAATGGCTTTTCTTTGACTAGCAAAAATTATATCAGCTGAAGGTGAATGACCCCAAACCAGGATGGCATACGATATTCGGGGGTGAATAAGGCCATGATAAGCAGTAGTTAACGTTTTTTGAAATACTTTGCTAATCAAGTCGAGGATTAAATAGATGCCCTTGGAGATCTTATTGCAGAGGTAGTGGGCGTGCCTGTCCCATTGCAATTTCGGATCCAAATATATTCCCAGAAATTTTACTGCATCAGGATTGTTTACATCGTCTATTTCACGCAAGCTGAACATCAATTTTTCGGTCTTAGATGCGTTTAGGCATAAGTTATTTGAAGTAAACCAATGTAATGCGTCATTCTCGATTATTGGAATGTCCACCGTCAGATCATCCAAAACATTATTAGCTATGGATAAGTTAGTGTCATCAGCGAAAAGAATCGCGAACACGTCGTTTCTCACAGATTTTGGGAAATCATTTATATACAGTAGGAATAGTAGTGGTCCCAGAACAGAACCTTGAGGTACCCCGTAATTCAAATTTAATGTATTTGATTTGTAGTTGTTATGAACCACGTATTGTTGTCTATGATAGAGATACGACTGAATAAGTGATATGCTTTCGGGAGTACAACCGTAAAATTGCAATTTGTCAATAAGTATATTATGACAGATGCAATCGAAGGCTTTGGTGAGGTCAACAAACATCGAACACACATACTTACCCTCATCAAACCCACTGTTTATAAATGAAGTCAACCTGTCTATTGCAAGTGTANCGAGGGAGCCTTTGTTATGGGAACGCGGCCCTTTTTCGGGGGCGGGCGTGCGAGCGAGAGTGCCCCCCACGTTTTAATATATATGATTGAATATTGAATATTGAATATATGATTTGCATCTCTATTCATTCAAGATTCAGCTAACCCAGGAATTGAAATGAGACAACCATTTAATGCGCTGGACATTCGTTGATTGAATGCTGGAGAATCAACAAGTGGACGATGATGTTGTTAAGATCATCTTTAGCAACGAGTCGCATTTTCATCTTAGTGGGTATGTGAACAAGTAATACTGTCGAACTTGGAGCAAAGACAATCATCGGGTCAGTCAAGAACGACCACTGTATACCCAAAGACTGAGAATGTGGTGCGAATTTTACGCTAGTGGGATGATTGGTCCATTCTTTTTGTAAAATGAGGCTGGAAACGTAGTGATCGTCAATGGAGAACGATATGGAGAGATGCTATTGAACTTTTGTGGGCTTATTTGGAATGGATTTGGATGACTTGGTTCCAGCAGGATGGTTCCACCTGCCACACAGCACGTGTGACTATTCACTGTTACGGTAGGAATAATGGACGACTCACGTAACAGTGATATCCCTTTGGCCACCAAGATCATGCCATGCAACTTTTTACTGTGGAAATTCGTAAAGTCCAAAGTTTATTCTGCTCAAATGAATATCATCCCTGAATTAACCGCAGGAAATCGGAGAGTTATCATCGATTTCAGCCGCAAATATGCGAAAGCGTGATACAGAATTTTCTTGAATGAGTCAGGGAGGACATGTTCGATATCATCATTCATATTTAATGGCAATGTCTACCATTTAAAAACCTTTGCCAACTTTTTAATTAATGAAATCTTTTTTTCTCATACGAAATGCGTTTCTTTTGGTATATCGTTTAGTTTACATTAATATTGGTAGCAATATCATTAAGCAATAAATTAAAGAACGAAGGTCCCTTAAGGAGTACCAGATATTGCATAAAATTTAACAGGCTTGGAATTACTGAGAAGTTGTATGTTTACATCTATAGCCTCAGAAATAACATTGAATAAATTTGTGAGTGTTTCCTTTAATAAAACAATCTTGAGCACCATTACTACAATTTTTTTGAGAAGAATAATGAGCGAAAACATGTACACAGTCTTAAGTTGTAAAAGATGATATATCATCAAGACTTTTAGTGCACGTAGGCTTCAAACCTCGCAATGCCGGTAAAATACTTTCTAAAAAGAGGACATGTTCAGAACCAAAATGAGCTACATTCTGTGAGTCGTATATATACATTTTTATTTTTTCAGGTAATAATAACTGAAATAAACCTACGGTCAAAATATAATGAATTAACCTGTACTCTGACACAAAATACAGAAACACGTAATGAATATCGCGCATTTCTCTAGACGTAATCCCTTAATCAAAATTTATAGCCGAAGCGGGTGGAGTAGCGTAGCGATAAGCTCGCAGCATAAGTGTTTCAGCATTTAATCCGCGACTAAATGACATATTTCAGTCTTAAACGTAAAATGCCCGAAATTATTCGAAACATAAGCGAACTCCGCTGAACTCCGTTAATCGCAGCTGAACCTGCGCCCGAATTTATTTACAGCACCTATTCAGAATTATTTTCAATAAACATTCTAAGGGAATAAGAATACAGGGATTCTTTAATACCTCAAGCTGCGTATCGCTGGGGGAGAACTTGATGAAAGCGGTCACAGGAAGGAGTGAGGGGAGGTCCCGGCGCTTTCCTCGTAAAAGGCGCCAACACAAAACATCTTCGCGACTCTCATCGCAAAATATTATAAAGATGGGTTTATGTCTTCAGTAGGTAGAGACATTGAGGGGTCACGACTCAGATAAGTGAAATGAATGGATATTTTACTGGTATTTTATATTTTCCTGCTTTACCAGGTTGTGTCCCTCTAAAATGTGAATACTGATTAAAGATAAGTTACTTAAATATAAAATTTTCGTAATAAAACAAAAAAAGTTACAATTTTGACGAGTGTTGGTAAATACAGGGTGTCCGGAAATGATGAGCAAAAAATTCAGGGGACAATTCTAGACCGATAATAAATCCTACCTCTTTCTATAACATTTTTCCAAAACTGATTATTAACGGAGTTACAGGGTGTTAAAGTTAAATTTTATTTGCAGTTTTTTTGCAATACCTTTTGCCACACTCATAATATTTTGACAAAATTTCGTATATGGGGGTTTTTCGGGATGAGGATTATAAATTTGCCCACCGTTTTTTCGCATTTTGTAGAGGGCGCCACATACGAGCCTTTATTTTGATTTCAATGGTTCCAACTTTTTTGTGATACACTTTATGCAACTTTTGACTGAACATTTTTGTTCTCCTAACCTTTTGACATAAAAAAGGTATACTTTATTTGTCTCAATAAATCTAACCGTTTTCGAGAAAAACGCTAAAATAACATTGCTTGCATGTGATGTATACGAAATCATTTTAATTTATTTTCTACATTAAACATAGCATGCTTTGGAAATAAGCGCTTAGTTGCCTTAGTTGCCTATTCATCATGATAATTTCGTATTCATCACATGCAAGCAATGTTACTTTAGCGTTTTCTCGAAAACGGTTAGACTTATCGAAACAAATAAAGTATACCTCTTTTATGTCAAAAGGTTAGGAGAACAAACATATCAAAAGTCGCATAAAGTGTAGCACAAAAAAGTTGGAACCATTCAAATCAAAATAAAGGCTCGTATGTGGCGCTCTCTACAAAATGCGAAAAAACGGTAGGAAAAACTATAATCCTCATCCCGAAAAACCCCCATATACGAAATTTCGACAAAATTTTATGAGTGTGGCAAAAGATATTGCAAAAAAACTGCTAATAAAATTTAACTTTAACACCCTCTAACTCCGTTAATAATCAGTTTTGGAAAAAATGTTATAGAAAGAGGTAGGATTTATTTTCGGTTTAGAATTATCCCCTGAATTTTTTGCTCATAATTTCCGGACACCCTGTATATGTCAAATTCATTCAGCAAAATTTTAATAAAATTATTAATTAATACGCAGATCTTTTTAGAATAGAAAATTCACGAAACAATTATAATTCA
>NW_019420860.1:0-2071 GCF_000390285.2 Anoplophora glabripennis
GTTGGAACCATTCAAACCAAAATAAAGGCTCGTATGTGGCGCCCTCTACAAGATGCGAAAAAACGGTGGGCAAATTTATAGTCCTCATCCAGAAAAACCCCCATATACGACATTTCGTCAAAATATTATGAGTGTGGCAAAAGGTATTGCAAAAAAACTGCAAATAAAATTTAACTTTAACACCCTGTAACTCCGGTTTACGGTCTAGAATTATCCCCTGAATTTTTTGCTCATCATTTCCGGACACCTTGTATAACCAGGGCAAAGTATCTGGCCAGTATTTATAGTTTATAGAGTTTATAGCACGGGGCCTTTATAATTAAAAAGACTGTATAATACATATATTTATGAAGTCAATAATAGTTTATTTGCGTAAATATTTGACTTATCTAACACAAAACAAGCACAATTATTTTTCGGCAAGTGATACATTTCTGTTATTTCCAAATTAAAACGAAAACGCCCTGTATTTTACACAAATCATTTTTATCTCTTCCCTTTTACCAACTCAATCACTCCTCAGATATTGTCGTAACGTAATTGACCATCGCTAGCCTACTAGATCAGTTGCTAAACACTTTTTATCGCGAGGAAAATCATCAGATCGCAGCAATCCTCGCTTCGGTGGCGCTCCCTCGGACAAGGCGCCACAGAGTGTCTAGTAGTTGATAGTTTTGTCCAGCCCCCCCGTCCAACTCATTAGAAAACAAAAGACTTCTTTCTCTGGTGAATTGTATCGGGAGTTATTGTGGGAAATCTACTTTGTAAATAGATCGAAGTATGCCATTGTTTCCGTACGTTCTACTCGGCCTTGACAGGGCGGGGGAGAGGGGAGTAGGTATGACTATTCCACTTAAGACACGTTCACTATTAGGTTGAGAAACAATTTCGAAATATGAAATGTGTCACTAATTGTATAAAAATGTTGAAAGGGGTAAAAAAATAGAGAGAGAGAAGTTTCTAGTAGGCGATGCATTGTACCAAGGTTGCGCTTGTTTCATTATGACTAGCTAACTTGATTTATAAAGGTAATAATTCAAAATTATTAGTATTTCTTCTAGTTACCGGAAAATTGAAACAGTTTAATTCAGTTCGATATGACAGAGATATGGCTGCGATTAGTTACAAAACCGCTCTTCGATTGACATTGAAACCCAATAATGGCGGAAAAAGGAGCCCATCGCATTGCATCTAGCAATCGGTGATCTGTTATTACGAACAGCTGGCCTAGACCTTTGCAAAAAATTGAAACATTTTTTACGCTCACTTTCTCCCAGAAAAGCAATTCACTGTCAGACTGCCAAGGTCTCACAGTCCAAGAAAAGTTATTTTTTTTAATTTACTAGAAACAGTTTCAACCGCCGATTTTTTACGTCGTCTCGATATCTCCCACAGCAATTGTGAAGGTCTACAATTAAAGTGAATGATAATATAGAGTTATTTACCCCAACTGATCGGTCTTTGATCGACTTACGCAATAGTAAAGGCAAGGTAAATAGTTTTTAAAGCGATTTTGATCGTTACAACACTCTATATGACCCTTTAAATACCTTTTGACCTTTAACTACAGCCTTTTGATACGACTGTGGTTAAAGTCGCTATATTGTTTGTAACGAGCGTTCAAATAAAAACGTGGTCAAGTTGGTTCTGAAAATTTGGACGTAGGACGTAGCGTATAGCAAATGAACTTAAACGTCATCTGTCAAAGCGCTATATCGCCGCTATCAATTTGAATATTTTCGTTTTAAAAAGCGTTTAAAATGGTGTTTTCTCAAGAACAAAAAGTGTTTATCATAGAGTCCTACTTTAGAAATGGACGCAAGATTGATGGAATATGGAAGTATTCTATTGAGGAATGTTTCATAGAATTTCAAAATCAATTTCCCGGCGTTGTTGAGTACAAAATTTTTCAAAGTGCAGTTCAGCGTTGTGTTAATGTTTTTCGTGAAACGGGCAGTGTAACAAGAAAAGAAGGAAGCGGCCGACCTAAAAAGCGGACTGAAGAATTAAAAGAAAATGTCCAACAAATAATGGAAAATGCGCCAAGAACTTCTGTACGTGTTTTATCACA
>NW_019420860.1:4015-6199 GCF_000390285.2 Anoplophora glabripennis
CGTGAAATTAACAATACCCCGAGCATCTTAGAAAATGTCTTTAATTCTTTGAGGAACAGGTGTGAAAAGTGCTTGGAACAAGGAGGGGGACACTTTCAGCAGCTGCTTTAATTTATTGTTATAACAAGGAGGGGGACACTTTCCGCAGCTCCTTTAATTGTTTGTTATTGTTATCACGATTATTCTTTAAAATAAAGTTATATAGTCATTAACGTTATTGAAACTGACAGCTGCTATACAGCTCGTTGAGAAATGAGGTTAAGTTGGTCGCTATAAGCTACTCCCTACGTCCAATGTGTCAGAGCCAACTTCGACCACGTTTTTATTTGAACGCTCGTTATTTATCGTTGTGCCTTGTGCTTAATTTTGAAACAAAAAAAATGAATTCGAGCGATTCCGAAAGAGAGATATTAGAAATAGTGAAAGAGGCAACAGTAGATTTACTACTTTCCGGGGTAGAAAACAGTAGAGGATATGTTTTTTCCAAAATGTCCAAAACCAGTAAGACATTTTATGACCCCAGTGCTTATGACGTATTTTTCACGCTAAAATATTGAATAAATTTATACAAAACTAAACTAACTAAGTTGTACATGAAAACATTTTCGCTTTGGTTACTATAAGAGCTAATATTTATTATCAAGGGGCATCTGCTGTCGTTAGAAATGTCTCCAAGTTAAAATTTTTGCCTCAATTTATTGTAAGTGATGACTCAGACTCAAAAAATGCTTGGTAAGTAGGATGCTCAACCATAATTCCCGAGAAGTCCAAAGGGAGATATGAGAAAATCTTCCATCTATCTACAGCGTGGTGTAACAAGAACAATTTTGAAAATATCACAGAAAAGGTAATGCTAGCCTTTTTTGTTTCAACAAATGAAACCCTAAAATCTCCAGGAAGCTCATGGGCTGCATACTCTATGCTCAAAGCCACAATATTTTTGCATAGAGCTGTTGATATTTGAAAATGTCCTATAACGTGGCACATTTTCTGCTTTTGCTTTAGTTAAGAGGAAAAATATTGGACATAAAGTGAAAAAATCAAGAATCTTTGCCAGAGACACAATGTACAAGTTTCTGAATAATTTTTCTGATGAACTCTGTTTTAATACACTGTGTCTCGAAATTGAATATTTTTTAACGCTTTATTTTTAGATTTTTGAGGTTAAAGGGTTTGAAAAACATGACCTTCGCCCTCAACTGGAAACTTCTAGCATTTTGTGAAAAAAAATATAAACTTTTGTACTCTTGAATATTTTCCGTATGTTTTTTTTAGTTATTTTTAAAAATGTTATTTTTTTTTGGAATTATTGTTTTTTTTTCAATCAAAACGTAATATTTTTAAAAATATGCATTCTAAACCGCTTAAACTTGTATCATGTATCGATAGCACATAAAAAATGTAAATAGTAGAAGATTTACCTTTAATTTTAAATCTCGCGAAAAATTCATCAGTTTTTGTACAGATTTTTTACCGAAAAAGCGAATTAATAGTTTTATTTTGATCATAACACTGCTAAGTTTTATGCTAATGACTTAAAATCAAGTTAATTTTACGATTTTTTAAAGTACTTTAAAAAATGTTCTGTGTATTTTTCTTGAAAAATAGATTTTTTTAGTTATTTTCCGTTAAATGCTTCCAACTTAGTTTCTGGCGGACATGAAATTATCTTCATTAACTTCATTTTCTTCGTAATGTTTTTTTTCGTACAATGTCTATTTATTTATTTATTTATTTAGTTTATTTTGCTTATATCACATTACATGAATATATAGCAATGGTCAATATGATGGACAACAGTGGCCCACACAAAAATACAAATATAGATGCACACTTATATACATATACACACACACATATAAAATGCTAACATAACAAAGTAAATTGTACTACAATTGATAAAATTTGGAAAGAGAATAAAAACATTTAAGCCAATATGCTCAGGTCATTTCGATATAGCAGCATATTTTGTGTAGGCAGATGGAATCGATCCTTTTGTCTCATATTTAAGTGATGAATATCATTATTTGTTTTAAACTTTGTTCTATTTTTATAAACATAAATACACATTTCTAAAATATATAATGACGCAATAGTCATGAGATCAAAATCAACAAAAATTGTTCTGCAAGATCGTGTACTTGGAACACCGGCAATTGTTCTAATCACAAGTTTTTGTGAAAC
>NW_019420861.1:0-2700 GCF_000390285.2 Anoplophora glabripennis
ACCTGGAGAAAACTTGCACGGAAACGTTTCAACTTTTGAAACAAGCTTACGGAGATGATGTTACGAAAATTAGATTACTGCCATCCCTTCCTCGCCAGACCTGTCTCCTTGTGAATTTTTCTTATTTCCTAAATTATAATCAGTGCTGAAAGGACGCCATTTTCAGACTATTCATGACATCAAAGCTTCATTTCAGGCCATGTCAAATGAAGCTGTCCAGGACTGACATTGAACATATTTTGATGTAGATCGGGTTTTTCATGCCTTAATAAATTTATTGCAAATTAAATCTATACCGTTCTCATCAAGAATACATACATAAAGCGTACATTAAATTTACTTGATAGTTGAAAAAAAATCACTTCACTTTTCCACGAAGATATATTCTGAAATTTCTAAAATATAGTAACGCAATAATAGGATCTGTGGTAGTCGAGGTGTCAGAGGCGTTACTCAAGAATTAGACTCAACTGTTGGTTCGAATCACGCTGCAGGAAATTTATACTGTGAATGTTTGCATGTTTCCATCAAAAGGCTAAGAATCTGTATTTACAATAATTATTTCAGTATTGACTTCAAAATAATATTGAGAAGAGGATACCGTTTTCTCCGTTTGTCATGTGATGTTTTAAGATTTATTTTAAGATAGTTGTGTTTTGCTTTATCCACTGTGCGTTCTTTTTAATATTTTTATGTCATCATTTCTCAATCCTTACGTTACTTGTAGTTTCTACAGTTTCTATAAAATTTAGAATGTTGACAACGTGACAATGAAGGATGTGATCATTGTTTCAGATACTCAATGTCTGCAGCTTGGAGCCACAGTATGGATTGAGCAGCTAACAGCAGCAATAAGTAACAGAAAATTTACCATGGTATATTAAAAGACCACATAAAATGTTTACAATTCATAAGGAAGGAAAAACAATAAGGATTTTGATACTGCCTAGTTAATGGTGTGTTGGTAACATATATCCCTTCCGAATGATTCTGCAATCGCTGATATAAAGTCATATCTCCTGACATTGCCCAAGAAGGTAACTTAGAATTAGTCTTTCAATACTTTTGATTAACATTTTAAATAGTGCGCAATACGTACTGACAACTAAATGCGGATTTAAACTTTTCACTTGATTTGTTGTTTTATAACTAGAGTTAATGGCGTCCAATAGTATTATTTGTATAAATTTTGTACTAATGGGCAATTTATTCGCAATCATGTGTTTGTAAGCTGTAGTGTAAACAAGCCGCAATCGCATCACGTAAATGGGGGCCTGGCTTTGACTTTTATCGCGTTATAGTATCAGTTGATCAACTTCGTGTTTAATTGTGCACGACGCTTTTCCCCAATTCCTGTGTTCTACTTTTTATTTATATTTATAAATTTTTTATTATGTTCGTTCCTTTCTCATCCGCTTTCATTTTTCATTGTGTACGTGTTTTTAAATTTAACTGCATTGTCAGTCTGATGAAAACAAACAGTTCTGATACAGACGAATATTATTAAATAGCAGGAATGGACATAGCCCTACTATTTCAGATGTTTTCTACATGATCAAACTTTGTCAAAGATGAAGGCAAATATAGGATGTATCTTTGAATAATTGCATTATTTGATAATGGAACCATATCAGGTATGTGTGGGTGTTTTCTTAAACATTTAATTCTATTTTGGACAGTTATTTTTCTTAACTATTTAATCAGTACTATCGTGGTTAATCCAATAATAGTTGGAGCAACTTGTCTGTGAAGTTGGATGTGTTTTGTATACTTAGATTTCCGATATCGAAGAATATTGTTTGACTTCATTTGATAGGGTTTGTTTGAATTTGCAAACAATATTGAGATAATTTATTTGGCGCAAAGTTGTGTAATGATTCTTTTTTCAATTCTCAATGGATAATCGATAAAAGTAAATCCAAAATATGACCCAATAGGGTATTTTGGATAGGTGCACTAACATTCAATAGTATGATTAATTAATATGTTTAACACATTATTTACACATTATTTACTGCTTAGTAGTTATTCAAAATCTGTGAAGTGAATCTGTCAAGTGAATTTAAATAAAGTGAGTACTTGTGGTTCGAGTGCGGTCAGGAGTGATAGAGCCCCATGGATTTTGAAAAGGAAGACTAGAGTAGGCAGAGTGAGGCAAGAAATGAGATTCAGTTAAATAGTGATTCAGAATTCTGATTATAGTAGTAATACAGTAACCTCTAGTACAGAGAACCCCTAACATAAAACTTACGAGACTATTATCATCTTCTGATAAATGCTTGAAGCATTAGTAGTCAAACTTCGTCTCTTCGTCTCCGTCCAGCCATTTTGTTTTCTTCCCTGGAATATTCGATCGTAACTAAGTATTATTAGTATTAGTAGTATAGTGTTAGTATTATTTTGCCAGGACATAGCCATTCTAAAGAGCTCATGGAGTATCCTTCGAAGGAAAGAGCGAGTGATTTACTGAGCTTGAACAGAATCCGGCTCAGGAGAGTGACAGGACTCATAACGGGACACTGTCACTTTAGCAAACATCTACATAAGCTAAAGCTTTTAGACAGTCCGGTCTCCCGAGAATGTGAATCGGCGGATGAAACTTCTCTGCATATCCTGGGCGAATGCCCGGGATTTGCACGTAACAGAATGGCGCTCCTTGGGAGACCCTATTTGGAACCCAAGGAACTGAGAGAAGTGTCA
>NW_019420861.1:3172-5729 GCF_000390285.2 Anoplophora glabripennis
AATGTACGTAGAGGTTATAGACGTAAACTCATATATATATTCTCTGATAGTCAAGCTGCAATTAAAGCTTTAGCCGCACACAAGGTAAGTTCAAAACTGGTGTGGGACTGTTTACAAATGCTAACTGAACTGGCCACCAACAATACAGTCAGACTGTGTTGGGTGCCAGGGCACAAAGGCATTTGTGGAAATGAGAAAGCGGATGAACTTGCTAGGAAGGGATCCGAGACAGTGTTCATTGGCCCGGAGCCCTTCTGTGGCACATCTCCCAGTGTGGTCAAGCGGGCACTGGGCAAATGGACAGTGACAGAACACAGGAAATACTGGACTTCAAGGCCAGGACATAGCCATTCTAAGGAGCTTATGGAGTATCCTTCGAAGGGAAGAGCGAATGAGCTACTGAGCTTGAATAGAATCCGGCTCAGGAGAGTGACAGGACTCATAACGGGACACTGTCACTTTAGCAAACATCTACATAAGCTAAAGCTTTTAGACAGTCCGGTCTCCCGAGAATATGAATCGGCGGATGAAACTTCTCTGCATATCCTGGGCGAATGCCCGGGATTTGCACGTAACAGAATGGCGCTCCTTGGGACAACCTATTTGGAACCCAAGGAACTGAGACAAGTGTCAGCAAGGAAGCTTTTGGACTTTGTAAAAAGGACAAATCCACTTGCTGAATAGGACTAGTAGTTGGACGCACAATAGGCCACTAGAAGAAGACGAAGAAGTATTATTTTCACTGCCTCTCCGTTCATAAAAGACTTTTGATAACACAATAAGTTTATTTCATTTGTAACGCATTATACCTCCGTAGGTTTATCTTTCGTTTTGAACTTGGCTTGGCAGACATTTGTAAAATATTGTTGACAGGACCTTGATTTTGCTAATTTTATTAGTCCAGCCTGTACTGAATATGTTAAATTGTGCTTTATAATATACCAAATACTCCAAACTTTGAGTTTCTTTGGTAATTGTAAAATCTAGTTCGATAAATATTAATAAAATCAGTGGCGCTGAGTAAAAGAGAGATTCATTCATTCTAGTTCCATAGCTCATGACCTGTAGATGTATCTCAATTTAAGGAATAGTTACTGTTGCGGGCATACTTGCGTTCACTCCACAGACGCCGTTATTGTCGAAGAGTATCCAAGGATATAAGGCTTTTGAAGTTTAACTAAAGTAACTTGCGGCTTTATTTTGTGTGACCATTTAATCTACCTTTGGTATCGTTAGGCACATAACGTCTAGTATACCTGCAATTCGACTCACAATGGTGAAAGGAGATCACTCAATTGGACATACAGCTAGTTAAACTCTTTTAGGTACCAAAAACCAACCAATCTTCTTTCCTGCTTTCTGATTAGAACTTTTTGTGAAAGCATTAATATAGGTGGTACAGGTTATGTGGATACATTATTCCTAGGGTAGAATCACGTAAATATTCGGGAAACCATCTATATGTGAGTTTTGTCATATTATCTGCAAATAAAACTTAATAACAACCGCAACGCAACCCAATTAAATAAATAAATATTAACCTCAGTTTTATGTTTTGGTTTGAAAATAGCTGTTAGATTTTATCCACCAATTGCCATCTTCCTTAATCGTCGTACCAACATGTTGATCTAAAATTACCCTAAAGAACTGAGTCCGAATGGTCGGAAAAATTATTCCTCTTCCTTCCTTCCTTCTTCCTCGATAGATTTCGAGCCACGTGTGTGCCGTACGTAAATTGCGGAGTTTTCGAAGAAATATTTTAGCAAAATAAATGTTTTTGGTATTTTTCTAAGCGTTAGTGGTTGGATTTTAATGCCCATATTGAAGAATTGAAAAATTTTCACTTTAAGGCCGATCAACAACCTAGGTAGGTAGTGAGGTTAGGAACAACATGTGGTCACATACTTTGAAATGCAGATATGTTGAAAATTTATTTCTTCTTTTTCGGGCCTTTTTTTCTTTTTTATTTTCCTCTATTGTCTCATTCTATTTTCTTCACGTCCTATTTGGTTCCCGCTTACTGGCATTGGTTACTCGACACCACCTATCGAGCTAAAGCTGCCATAGCCTTCACAATACACTGAAGCCTCACATTGCTATATGGTACTTCAGGAAGGTGAACCTCTCACTCACTCACTGTTAGTTTTCCTGCACCCTACCGTCTTTCTGGAAATAGTATTTAGCGCGGGGACTGCTATTATCTGTCATATCCAGGCGGAGTTATACCACCCCGTGACAACTTGACCTGGACCGGTTCAACAGAATAACCTACGCACTCATGTCAGATAAGTCTAATTTTAGTTTACTATATTATTTGTAGCTTTTAAGTTTTTGCACTTCGTAGATGTAAAAGCTTCACTTTTGAATCTTAAGTTACCATTAAGTATTGTCTAATTCCTATTTACTGTTTTAAAATTTCATCCATACGTGCCTGGACGTACCTAAAATAAGAACCTTGGTAATAATTTGTTTTTTCCACGGTCGGGAGTAGAAATCAGTTTCTATGACATAAAAATTAAAACAGAAGTAGTCGATTATTCCCAAGGGAGTATAATGC
>NW_019420862.1:0-1971 GCF_000390285.2 Anoplophora glabripennis
ATGAAATCAGTATGTAAATACTTTATGTATAATATGCAGATGTTACGAGCAAAAATCAAGGCTATCATGATTAGTTTCCGAAATATTTGAAAAAAACAAAATTTTGAAAATCCGTTTTTGTTTAATTTTAGCCTTGTTTGAGGTGATATTAAAAAAATAGAACACTTTCTCATGACAACTTTTTGCCATCTATCGGAATGGCAGAATTAATTTTTATATGTAACTTTTCGTCTCTCCAGGACCATCATCAACTTCATGTTTTTAAATACGAATTTGGAAATTTTATTACATTTTTTGCAAGCCTTCTGACCCCCAATAATATACAGCTTCATCCCGGACCAGATTCGGACGTTTTGTCTCGAAAAATTAATCTTCAATGTAAGTATTCATTTCAAATGTATCTAATTTTTTTTAGATTTCTATGTTTCTTGAATTATGATACATTCTAAGTGTCGTTAGACCCTGTGGAATCCACCTAGTTATTTAAACTATTATCAGCACACGTTACAATAAAACCTTATTAACGTTTTAATCCCATGCTCATAGTTATTTCTAGGTTTTTCGAGTGCTCAAAATTCAAACAAATTTCGATCTAATACATCTGTCATGCTCAGTTACGATTACAGGTATAATCAATTCCGATCATATTATGCTCATCTTAATTTTCAACATTTGCCAAAACGGAAACGTTTTTGAACATTTAGTGTAATTTTTTAAAGGATAATAGTCATTTGGAGTTTTGGCTGTTGCATATGAATTCATTTTTAAGAATTAAGTTGTCGTAATGAAATTAAAATTGTAATAATATTTTAATTTTGACGCAACAACTTATCGAATTATGTATGACCAGGTAATGGGGATTAAAACTCTAATGTTTTATTGTAACATGTGATTGTAATAGTTTAAATAACTAAGTGGATTTCACAGGGTCTGACGACACTTAGAGTGTACAATAATAATTCAATAAACATAGAAATGTAAATAAAAAATAGATAAATTTGGAACGAGTACATTGAGGATGAATTTTTGGAGACAAAACGTCTGAATCTGGTTCAGGCTGAGGCAGTACAGTATTGGGGGTCATGAAGGCTTGCAAAAAATGTAATAAAATTTCTAGGGTCGTACTTAAAAAAATTAAGTTGATGATGGTCCTGGAGAGACGAAACGATACATATAAAAACTGATTATGCCATTCGATAGAGGGTAAAAAGTTGCCATGAAAAAATGTTCTTCTTTTTTTAATGTCACCTCAAACAAGGCTGAAATGAAACAAAAACGGAAACTTTGCCCCCAATTAAGCTACTTTGTATCTCTTACAGTTTCCGAGATCCCTATAGTAAGAAGCAAATTTGTAACAGCCTGTATAAGGCCATATTATCGACACGAAGAACGTTACAAATTTGGGATTGCCTTGGGTCCTTTTTTTATTATAGGTATACAGGGTGTTTTTGAATGGAGTAGCATAAATGATACCAGTGAATCTACATTTCAAAAGAACACGATCTACAAAAAATCGCCTTAGTAAAATGTTCACCCCTGAAGAGATATGGGCCATCAAAGTTTCCAAAAAAATTATGAAAATTGGCTGTAATTTGAAAACCGAACGAGGTACAAATAACAAATTTTTTACAGGTTGTTTACTAATACAGATGCGAGTTTTCAACTATTTTTCGAAAATTTTAACCCCTCGAAAGGGGTTGAAATAACCACCCCTCAAGCCATTTTTCCCATAACTTTTATATTTCGTAAAAACTCGATATCCAAAAATACGCATTAGATAAACTGGTTCTTTTAGAAACTTTTACCTCTCTAGCAATTTTCCTTTAAAACTTTTCGTTTATTAATAAAAAAATAAAATGTATTACCATTCACCTCACACCGTATATGATTGCAATCAATCAAAGAAAAACTAAGTGTGCTGCTGTCATGCCAGTTGTCACAATTAACTCTTCTGTAAGTTGTCACTGTTAT
>NW_019420862.1:5101-5778 GCF_000390285.2 Anoplophora glabripennis
AGTAGAGAGGCAGCTCCAATAAATTTAAATTTAAACAAGAAAGAAATAGTCAAGTAAGAAAATTAAACTTACTAGAAAAGTTAAAAGTTTGTTTATTCTCAAAACCAAATGAAAGAAATTTGCCATCAAAAGGAAAATTTCCGTTACCAGTTGTAAGCAGTCCATAGAGGTTTCCAGTGGCCCCATAAATGGTATGCAGGACATCTACGTAGTTTCCAACAAGGAAAAATGCAAGTGAGCAAATACCAGGTACCTAAAAATTAAAAATAAAGTGCACTATAAACAAAATTGATAGCTATAACCTATAAATAATATTTGTATATCACATTAACCGACTAAACCGACCTATGTCTAGTTGGTAAAACTTACGAACGATCCTCACTGTTGTAGTAGGCGTTGTGAAAAAAACACAAAATATTTTTTATTACTGAGAAATATTTATATCCAAATATATTTTTAAAATAAGTATATTATATACAATTATTTGACCAATACTATTCAATTTTGGATTAAACAAAAGTTACCTTAATATACAATACAAAACATGTTTCTATAAAATCGAAGTATCATAAAATTAAGAAGAGAATTCGTTTAACCGTAAGTATCAAATATTTATTTTAAATGCTGCATATTTTTAAATTAAGAAATTATATTTCTGGGTAGAGATTTAAAGTATT
>NW_019420863.1:0-2054 GCF_000390285.2 Anoplophora glabripennis
GTGATGTCATCAATCTGAAAACGGCCTCCTTTCAGCACTGATTTTAATTTCAGAAATAAGAAAAAACCGCAAGGGGTCAGGTCTAGAAAGTAAGGCGAGTGAAGGAAGACAGTAATCTGATTTTTGGCACAAAATTGACGAATTGACAAAGCTGAGTGTGCGGGCGCATTGTCATGGTGCAAGAACCATGAGTTGTCTCACCACAACTCTGGTCTCCTTTTGTGGATATTTTCAGTGTTGTAAAACGTCTTAATAGTATACACGGCTTACTGTTTCACCTTGAGGCAAGAATTCAAAATGCACAATTTCATTAAAGTCGAAAAAAAAAAACAGTGAGTATCACTTTGGCATTGGATCGAGACTGGTATGTTATCTTGGGGCGTGGAGATCCTTTGCAATGCCTAGTGAGTGATGAACTTTTATCTCAATGTCAGCCGTAAATCCAACTTTCGTCTCCCGTTATGATCCTTTGAATGAATGCTTTATCGTCATTAGATTATTCAAGAAGTTGACAACAAACGTTGTTTGGTCATCATACGAGGAACAAATTTTGCTGCAACTAGATGTATGTTTCATTTTTCAGTTAACATGGTATTGATCCAATAATCTTTTCTGCAATTTCTCTGATATTAAATCGGCGATTTGGCCGCAACAGATCTTTGACTTTCTGAACATGGGAGTCATCAGTTCGTCGTAGAGCTTCCTGGTTGAGGATCATCTTCGATTGACTGACGATCACTTTTAAATCGTGAAAACCATTCGTAGTATTACGTACGACCCAGAGCATTATCTTCATAAGCTTCTTTCAAAAGTTCAAACGTTTCCGTGAAAGTTTTCCCCACTTTCACGCAACATTTTACGTTGCATCATTGTTCCAGACGTTGGAGGTACTCAAATGACAATATTACGAAAACTAAACGAGGTATCAACAATCCAAGAACACGTGATTATTAAGGATGTTATGCGCAACGCAATGCTGCCAACCGCGTATCACTCAAGTTCGGTTAGACTTCGTACTAGTTTCTTCCATTAAAATAATGGGTAACTATGTAGAAGATGCAGTTAAACTTAACCTAAGTTCCATCACATTTCCTTTTGAGAAAGCACATCTATACCTTAATTATTCGTTTGATTGGAATATAGTCACCGTAGAAAAATGATTCAAATCGAAATTACGAGGTGCACCTACCAAAAATTATTGGTGTCCCAATCTGCACTGTTCTGGTCGCCATGTTTGTTATATTAGGCTATTGACTATCTACAAAAAAGGGGGAGAATAAGGAACAATAATTGCGTTAAAGGGTATTTATTGTTTCATTAGTTTGTTGGTCACCTAATAATGATCTACTACCTACTATCTTCAATGTAACTCAAAAACTAGGCGGAATTCAAAACAAAACTACAAGAGCTTTTGCAACCTCGAAAAAGGTATACGAAATGTAAACATAAACAAATCTGCAAAAAATGCGAAAAATCGTTTTTTTATATTTTCATTTATAACTTTTTTCTGAGCAGAGATAGGTATAGGAATTATTGCAGATAAAACAAAGTAGAGATTCCAACAATCAAAATAAGCTGTAAGAAACTATGATAAAAATTGACTGAGATATTGCCTTTCAAAGTTTTAATTTTATTGATGCAACTTATCCAATTAAATTAATTAGTAACAGTTGTATGAAGAAAACCTTTTTGTTGTATGCCAAAAAAATTGTTTTCTGTGCCAGTTCACTAAAATGTGTTTTTGACACACATAATAAAAATGTCATCATTTTGTAGAGATGTTTTAAAATCTTATGAGCTTTGACTTTCATATGCACAGAAACATAATTCCGACCGTCGCCTAAATTATTCTATGTCCTAAAAACATTACACCTATTATTCACAGTCTCTCTCGAGCTCTAGCGTAAACAAGCCTTTGATCCGATTACAAATATCATAATAAAATGCCCTATTCTTTATTATTTTAATTTAAACAATAAAAATATATATAACGAACGTTCGCCAGTTGACTTTATTGATGCCCGAGCGCCTTAGTTCATTTCTAGTTGTAATGA
>NW_019420863.1:2911-5722 GCF_000390285.2 Anoplophora glabripennis
AGACTTCAAGCGGCGCCTGCCGTAGATACTGAAATTCGTTATCTACCTTGTCGGAATCATTATCTGAGTCATATCCACTTGAATTGGAATTAGTGTTAATACTATTTTTTATCTGTTTATATTTTAAATATTTAGTATGACCAGCTTATCAGAAAATACCGTGGATACATTAACATTTTTAAACGCAACAAATTATTTGCACAGTATTTATACTTTTTTTTTTTGAAAATTACATCTCCCAGTATATATTAGTGTGATTTGCAAATATGCAGTTGATAAATGCACAACAAATATTAACATTTTATTGATCACTGCTTCAACTGTAAGTAATAACAATTTAAATTTAATAAACACTAGTAATGTGAGACACAATCTCGATATTAATATAATTTACGAAATGTACTTATCTTTTATCTACAAATATAAATGTTGCAGGTAAAATAAGATTTTGATAAACCTGAGATATACGTTAGAATAAAAAATATTATTGCACAACTTGTTTAAGAAAATAATTAATATTATATCTACATATTGTTTTTTATATTTATACAGCTTAAACTTTATCATATAATTAGTCATTATTAGAGCTGTAATAATTGGCCGCGCACCAATCATCAACATAAAATAAAGTGAACAATAATTATAAGATTTATGTCATTGTATCATTGTGAAACACGTAAATTGTTATACGCATCGTTGCCACGGTTCCACAATCTGGATGGGATCCGTTATAGATCGCATCATCAGGTATGTTTCTACTCTTGTTCCGAAGAAACTTATTCACGGCAGTGTTAAAATATCTTAATCTGAAGATAACGATCGCTCGGCATCTACTGATGTAATATTTGCATAATTAAATAATCTACTTCCAAGCTGGTAAGGTCCGACATGGCGATTTCCACTCGGGGTTGTATTTATTCCAGTAGGAATGAAATGTTTATTATTTAATATATCAAATGGTAGGTTAAATGCAATCTGTATGAAGATTAAATCAAACATAAATTGAGTCTTCTGATTTTCGCCAGTTTCTTATACGTGTGTTGTGCACAGTTTAATGCTACTTATTGCTTTATGTGTATGTATACAGGCTGCCTCACCACGAACTCCATCGATAGATATCTGGGAAACCGCTAGGATTTTTTTGAAATTGTGATGGTGTGATGCGGACCGTGGGCATACCAAGCTAGAATATTTTCAAAGTCATCATACTTCCGGTTATACCGGAAGTCTATATTAACTTTCTTATTTTAAATGGAACCCCCTGTATATTATTGCATTTTTGGAATTAGTATCTATTTCTAAGTTGAAAACATATAGCACATTCCATACTTAGGATTGACCATTTCCGAGATATTTTGATTTTTAAGCAAAAATTGGCTGTCAGCAAAATTTAGTTTTCCCGGAAACGTAGGTTTATTTTTTGTGCAAATTGGGCATTTTGTAGGGGAAGACCTAATTTATCGAATTTAACATAAAAATTTTCCAGTTTTTATACAGGGTGGTCAAAAAAATTTATCGAATATGAAGTTCAGAAAATGTGGAAAACTCGAAATTTTTAAATGGAAACACCTAATTTTTTAACGTATTCGCATTCTGCACTAAAATTAAGTATAACTTTGTTAAAGTTTCCCTATGCCTAAACCCTATGGTTTTCATTTTATTTACGAATAAACATTTCCCTTGTCTTAAAATGATGTTTCCATTTGTTTCACACATTTTAGGTTGGCCGTGACAGGTAAGTAGTAGTTAGTATAGTGTGATTTGTTTGCTGTTTGCTGTTTGCACCAAAAGACAACTAAAATCGTAAAAGAAATCATTCGATTACAGGGAAATCGGCGACTAAACCGACAGCTACGCAGCTCGCATGGCTGCCTGACGGCGCCTATGGCTAGCGGACCGATTGTGACAGCTCTAGTCATTATGGTATATTTAATCATGTCTCGAGGTATTTTGCCTACTATATTAATGTTTCACTTTTATTTGTATCAATTTATCATCTGTAGGTTGTACGAAAATAATAAATTATCTGCACTTCTTAAAAGAAATGTATGTTTCAAAATATTCATAGTTTATTGTTTAATTAGTTTACTCTGAGCCTGCCAATTAGATAAAGTGGGCTAGATAATAATCAGATAGGTATTTACATGTCGATTTTTCTGTGAAGCTTATCTTCATATTTTATTACAATCATGAGTAATCGTTTTTTAATAAAAATTGGCGACAGTCAGACCAAGTCAGGATACATAACGGAGGTTAAGACAATCATTTAAAAGAAAGGAACAACAACTAACAATGTTATAGACTGCGACTGAGACAAAACACAGCAAATTGAAACAGATTATACTTATCATCTATAAACAGAAAAGGTGTAGTTTAGAATAAGATTTGCACAAAATTGAAACATTATGTACAAAGATTTCAGATATCTACTATTGAACAATGCTTTTCGACACCGACTCATTAGTTGTTTAAGCTATTTGGAATATACAGGGTGATTCACAACTTATCCAAATTTGGGAATAGATGCGGCATGAGAAATGGAGTCAAAATGGTAAAAAAAATCCTTATAGTTTCTGAGAAAAAAATTATTATTGAAGTTATAGCACATTAAACCACTACATAACTGGACAACTGTAGTCTCTAGCATCATTCGCCAAGTGGCCTCATCGACTCCGAATACTGAATTCGGATTTTGCAATCGTCGTTGCGATATTTACCTGTTATCTGTGGTTTTTATAATACGTTTTTAGTAGTTGGTGTCAAAAATGGATAGTTAGTGTCAAAAATGGTTTGCGTGTACTCGGAGTTGAT
>NW_019420864.1:0-5992 GCF_000390285.2 Anoplophora glabripennis
ACATTTTCTTCTTCGTTAACCGCTGTTACCCTTTTCTTTTTTGATACAGAACTAATATTTTTAAATTTTTGTACAATCCGTTTGATAGACTTATCTGTGACTGATTATGTTAGACCATTTCTCATTAAATCGTCTTTGAACTACCGCGAATGATATTTCTTCACACAAACCATAACACTGAACAATAAATACTTTTTTCGAGAGTGAGCTTTGTAATCTTAAATAAAATATTACCTAATTAATCATGAAGTGATTTTATCAGAATATAGTAAACATTATTTGTTGTTATAGCCACAGCATCCGTCATTTTAAACTCCTCTATTATAGCACGCACAATCAGGTACCCGCCTAGTTTAAAAAAAATCAACAGAAATTAGTGAAACCCAAAATTTTTAATCCCCTGTGGATCCTAAATGACATCTCTGATACTTTTCGATATTGTCAAAAATAACGGTACTTTACTCTTGGCGACTAACAATTTTTTCTAAATACTGAACACCTTGTATAAAAAGTTGCAAATATTTTAACAGTTTTGACCGTTTTGGAACAAGCAGGAGTTTTTACAGAGTGACTTTTTGTCGTAAACCCACAAATAAAAACCTTTTCCCTCTTCCGGACATTACAGCGGGACACACTGTATATTTTTAGGCATATTAAAGAAAAAATGTATGTTGAAAATACTTGTGGTTAATATTAATTTTATCTTCTGCGGAAAATGAGTCCAACAAATTTGATAATAATAATAATATTTATTAACTGTTTTGTATTTAATGGTAATAATTTAAATTATTCAAATAAAAACTACAAGTTGATTCTTGAAGTGTATATCTTACTATAGAATGTAGTCAAGATGTTCAGACAAATTTTATAATTTAGCTGATGATATTTACAATTAGACAACTGTTAACTTCTGACATCCTGTATGTAATGAAATAAAATAGAATAGTGAGTCTCGTGTACATAAAAATTGCAAAGATATCATTTCTTATCTATACTTTTTACCTTTAGATAAAACATATCAGTCATCAAAATTAAAATGTAGTTAGAATGTAAATTACAACAGTTATAAGTTTTTAAATAAAACTAGCCCAACGTAATATGGAAAGTGATTTTTCTTATATGGACTTTGATTTGTTTGACGTAGCAAAAAGTGAGTGTTTTTCTATACTTAACCTCGCGTTAGACAATCTGGAACTCTACAATTTTAATGTCGATACTCAGGATGCTAAAAATGGCAATACACTATTGCACTATGCTGCTGTAGCAGGTAAACAAAACCTTAGGTTAGTTACTGTACTTCTCAAATTGTGAAATTTATTTTAACTGCATTGAACTTTTTTTTTGCTTAATATAGGTTTGGCCTATTGTAGATGTTATGACTTCTACATTTATGTACACAAAAAATAGTCTTCTGGGGCTGTTAGAACTTAAAAAATAAGGGCTTTATTTTTGGGGTAAATTGCGTTAAAGATAATTTTTTAAATCAAGTTTTTTAAAATATTCTAGATTTGAAAAATACACATATATTTTAAGAATCAGCAAGAAAATTATAAAATATTTTAAAATGTCTCAGGAGAAATTTTATAAATTCCTCCTCCACCAACTATTTCTTATTATTACTTGCAATTATTTGTCAGAATATTAAATATTTTTATATAAGTCGCTTACGCAGTGTCACCAGTGTAAACAATTTTCCAATATTTAATCATTTTCATCTAGGTGTCGAGAAACAAGTGGATCATATTCCAACAGTAATTTTCTTGGACGAAATTAAACCGATTTAGAGCGTTACTTTAATAAAATTTTGTTTTTTAAAATGCCAGGGATACTTGTATCTACTAATTTTGTTTTAATACTTTTATCACCTTTTAAAGATATTTCTAGGAAATTTCTGAGGTGGCCGTAGATGCATACCTAAACTTGTTTTTGTACCTACGTAAAACGCCAAGATTACTGATAATACCTAAAACAGTCATTGTTTTTTCCTTACCATTTATTTTGCTGGTAGAAATTTTAGAAAAACCTGTGTTTTAAAACAACGCTTTATCTGAGAGAAGATAACGAGCGTTCAAATAAAAACGTGGTCGAAGTTGGCTCTGACACATTGGACGTAGGGAGCGACCAACTTAACCTCATTTCTCAACGAGCTGTATAGCAGCTGTCAGTTTCAATAACGTTAATGACTATATAACTTTATTCCATATTCCATCNCTTTTTAAAACGAAAATATTCAAATTGATAGCGGCGATATAGCGCTTTGACAGATGACGTTTAAGTTCATTTGCTATACGCTACGCCCTACGTCCAAATTTTCAGAACCAACTTGACCACGTTTTTATTTGAACGCTCGTTATATTTATTTCATGTCGCTAAAATGCATCGTTTCAGAGAAAAATCACTAATTCACTAATAGCTCTGAGTATTTGGAAACTTATCAAAATAAACTTTATAATTTTGTAAACTTTTAATTACTTTTAGCTATATAACATTTTTTTAAGATTGAAACTAATTTATGTCTATTTAATTGAGATACTGAAAAAAAAATTGCAGTTATTCTTCACGACTTATGTACAGGGTGGTTCAGATTTTAAAAGACAAACTTCGGAAAAGTATTAAACAACAAAAATTAACATCACTTTGCTCTATGAACATAGGCGCAGAAAGCCACCGTTTATGAGATACAGGGCGTTGAAATTAACAAAAATAAAACAATTTTTTTAAATCATTGGAAAACCGTCTCATTAAATTTATTCAAAATTGGTATACATTTTTTTTTCAAATATTTCTCCTAGTTCTGTATGCACACAGTCCAAATGCAAAAACCAGTGGCAGAGAAACAAGGATATCGTTTCCTTATTTAAAGTAAAACAGCCTCTTCCAGTTAATAGAGGACATACCTTTGGACCAACGAATCGGGAGCTGGTTTCAAATGGACGGGGCCCCAATACATTCTGGCCAGGTAGTCGAATGGCTGACAAACCACTACCAAAACAGATGAATTAGTCAGAATGGTCCCATACCTTGGCCACTTAGATCACCTAATCTAAATATTTTAGATTATTTGGGGTAAACTAAAAAATGACGTTTATGTCGTTCCTAGAGCAAATAGAGACTAGTTAGTGCAAAGGCTAAATGGGCCCTGCACTAATTTGAAGCAAAATCCAGTTTTAATCAGAGCTGCTGTGATTATAACTAAAATATGCCAAAAATTCATTGAGGTTAAAGATGGACATTTCGAGCAATTGATTTAATTTATTTGTTTTTCATTTAACTTTACACTGTATACCAAATTTGGATAAATTTGATGAAGCAGTTTTCCAGATATTTAAAAAAATTGTTTTTGTTAATTTCAAAGCCCTGTATCTCATAAACGGTGGCTTTCTGCGACTGTTTCATAGAGCAAAGTGATGTTAATTTTTGTTATTTAGTATTTTCCCGAAGTATGCCTATTTCAACGCTTTGTTTACTTGGATATTCTCATAATTCGCAAATCATTCATTTTTCGACAAAAATAAAAGAATATTTTTTCATCCGGAATGTTTCAGACCGTTATAAAGTGTATTCATATTATCAATTAATTCAATGGCGTAGAAGTGTTGCTTTAAATAAGGAAACGCTATCCTTGCTTCTCCGCCACTGGTTTTTGAATTTGGACTGTGTGCATATAGAACTAGGAGAAATATTTGAAAAAAAAAATGTCTACCAAATTTGGATAAATTTCTAAATCCAGTTATTTAAAAAAATTGTTTTATTAATTTCAACGCCCTGTATCTCATAAACGGTGGCTTTCTGCGCTTATGTTCATAGATCAAAGTGATGTTAATTTTTGTTGTTTAGTACTTTCCCGAAGTTTGCCTATTAAAATCTAGACCACCCTGTACTATGTATGAATTATATTTTCGTGTAACATTATAAGTTACACTTGATATATAGCCCATGTATAGCCCATTCGTTCTGAACCCCTATATGTATATAGGTATAATAATATAGGTACCTATAACAAATACAAAAATTGAAATTCAAAATAATCATTGAAATCCGGGAAATCCGATTCAATCTTCGCCAGGTTGATAAAAAAATTTGTGCAATTGGAGCGGTCTGCCTTCAAGAAATCTTGGAAAATCTCCAAAACGGCCTGCGTTTTGGTTTCTGTGCAAGCACTTTCATTTGAATGCATGCACTTTAATTGTTCTATTGTTACGTGCTTCTTAAGTAAGCCATACTATTATGAATCCTCAGATTATTCTAATAAAAAAACTAAATATGGGGTTAACGGGAATTCGATACATTCCTTTGCAGGGGTGACAGGAGGTAAGGAGTAAATTTATTCCTAACATTTATTATGTAAAACTCAACAGTGTTTAGGATATTTCAATATTTTTTTTCTCAAAAACAGTAGATTTTATTGTCTTAAAAGTTAATTTTCAAAATATCTATTTTACATTTTTTTACTTTTATACCGGACTACTTGATCATGGGAAAATTAGAAAATTTAAACAAATCAGTTGTGAAAATTTATTGAACAAATATTATCACAAATTTTTCAACGTAACGTGAGTATTGTTTAAAAAAACTTGCTTATTTCAACAGCTACAAAGGTACAAATGTCCAACAAACCTTTGACACTATAAAAAAAATGTAGTAAAAATGATGCAATTATGTATTTATTTTCAGATAAACAGTATAAAAACGTTTAATATCGAATTTTCATTTAGAAGAGTTGCTTATATTTGCCGAGATGTTAATTATGGTCGACTATTTCGAACTGTTCATGCTAATGGAACTTCTTTTTTTTTAATTTGTCTTTATATTCATATTGGACGAGGAATATGTTATAGGTTTTATAACTTAATTGAAACATGAATAATTTGAGTAACTATTGTTTAAAAGAATATATACTTTATTGTTAGTTCTCATATGTTTACTTCATTATACATTTATTAAGCTAATTCAAATTCAGAAATAAAAAAAAAATCCCATCAAATGAACTTAAAGATAATCTAACTCCACTGACAAAGAAAAAGTAAAAAACGTATTGTAAAAACGTTATACCTAAACATGTCTTAAAATGTCCCATTTCTGATGCGGGTTTTTACTAAAATGGGAATTCATCATGTCACAAGGGGTGTGGCAGCCACATAAGTTGAAAAAATAAATGTGCACAGATTAGCGAAAACTAATTGTACACCTTTTGATTTTGCGGAAGGTGAATGTGAGTTAGTTTCAGGATTAAATGTAAAATATAGTAGGGGTGGATTTGTTATATTTTTTTTAGCGGAATATGCTGTAATTTATTTTTGAACATTGAACAAAAAACATCTCTATGTATTTTATTATTTAATATTTAGTTTACGAAGAAAATACTATTTTATTGACAACAACGTAAGGCCGTTCTGTCAGACTACAAATTTGTTGGAAATCTTTTCGTAAATAGTAACTTTTACATTTAGAGAAACACAAACACAATAAGAACCCTAACAGTAAATTTATATCCAACTAGCAGAATCTAATTTATAAAAAAAATATAACTACATTATTTTTTATATTTGTATAATAAAACAAAGTATTGATTTTTAATTAACTCGCTCGATGAAAACCTGTACTTGAAATAACGTTGAGTGCCGCTTTGTTGGATAAATTTACTACTCTTATAAAGCTATGGTGCTGAGCTGAACACATAACTTATTACTAATTGTTTTTTTAACAATACTTAAAAAAAGGGTACCTAGTAGCTTAAACGAATATTTTTATTTTTAGAACTCATTATTTTCCTTTCACTTCGTAAAATTATTTCTATTTAAAAACAATCGCTCTCTCTTTCAATGTTTTGTTTTCTCCTGAAGAGAGTTTTTATTTATTATTGTTCGTTTTGTCTTAGTAGGTTTAGTATAAATTGTTTGCTGGGCTTGACATAATTAGACAAAATTCTGAAAGATATCAATAATCTTTCGATTACAGGCAATTACAGGCAATTCAACGACTAAAGGTCCAT
>NW_019420865.1:0-5729 GCF_000390285.2 Anoplophora glabripennis
CACCCTGTATATTGGAACAATTTGTCCAGATACCAATATGGAAGACTTTTCATTAAAGTACCATCAAAATTATTTCCTGATGGTTCTGGAAAACTGCTGCATGAAGCCGAAATTAGTTATGTATGGTGACTAGTGCTGGCAACTGAAATCGGTTTTTTGGATAGTCGGTTTACCGGTTTCGGATAATTCGGATTTTTACGAAACCCAAAAACAGGTTATTCGATTCTTCAAATATTCGATTATACAAATAACCGATTATTCGATAATCTGTTCATTCAAACATCCAAATAATCGTATTCTTTCTTTATAGTCAATAACTACATAGCATTATAATATAGTCTTAGTGTTATGTAGTTATTGACGTTGGCTACATAGTACATTCATAGTAGATAAGTACTACAAAAATTAGGTTGAACTATTAAGAGAATAGTATATTATGTTACTAGGAGTAGAAGGCGATCATTATGAGTTGAGCCCAAAAGTTTGCTCGCCGAGGCGTTAGCCGAGGCTGAGCAAATTGGGCAAAACACATAATGAGCCTTCCACTCCGAGTGACATATACTATTTTTTCTTCAAGCGTGAATATAAAAAATTACTAATTTTGAAAATTTATAGCGGATAACGCGATGTTCAATCTCAGCACAAAATAAAATCAGTAGGTAGGTAATACTATTTATTTTATACATTTTATACATTTTATTGATTAATTAAACATGACAGTTTTAACCACTTTATTCATGAATAAAAAAACAAATGTAACAATTATTTTTCTTTAATTTGAATTAAACGAATAAACATCTAAATTACCTACATGTCTATCATCAAACTTTATTTATTAACATGAATATTAAATGTGCAATTTTGTATGGTACAGTTGTTGATATTTAAAGCGCTGCTGGCTGTCTTTTTTTCAAAGTTTACAGTTCTGTCGTTGAATACGTTACTTGTAATAAGGTTCTCAGTTTCAGTGTTAACAATTGTACCATTATTAACAGAAAAGTCTTCGATTAAATTATTTTCAGGATCAATATTTACAGTTTCGCTTGATGTACTTGGTTCATTATACTCTAATGGGTTTAATATTTTCATCGCTATCTGTTTCTTATTGTTTACAGAATCTTCAATGTATCCTTCAGCGACGCTGGTAGATTTCCATCCACCATGTCGCTTTAGGGTTGTAATGTCTCCACCATTATCAACTAAGATAGTTGCCGAGGTTCTTCTAAGGCAATGCCCCGTATATTCATGTGGATTTGGCAACCTTAAAAATGATGCAACATCTTTTGGCACTTTTGAAATTTTATGTATGCCCATTACAACACGATGACAATGGCCATTTTGATATTTAATAAAAAATCTATCAAAAGTTATGTCTTTTGGCCGAAGAGTAGCATATTTTCTGTATAAATTTAAATAAAACTCTCCAATTATGGTAAATGAACGATGTTTTTTAGTTTTTGTATTGGGAATATTTACTAATATTATATTTCCCAAATCTTTTACATCATTAACTTTTACTTGAATGAGTTCATCGCATCTACAAGCTCCTGTGACTCCAAATATTAGTGCAACCTAAAAAATATAGAATTATTAATTTTGTAACAATAAAAAAAGTTGGAAAATGCAAGGAAATTCTAAAACATGACGTAATTTTAAGACATCTATATTTATGAGTTTTTACAACATTCTTCCAATGAGCTATCTTTATTTCCGAAAATTGTTTATTATTCTCGTAATGGATACTATAAAATAACTTGAAGTTTACAAATTATAACAAAATTTTGTATTACAAATATAAAAAGGTTAAATATATATCTACCTATAATTTAAAAAGTACATACCTTGGTTGCTAAATATTTATCATCAGGTGCTTTATTCAGGAATTCGTCAAATTCTTTTTTAGACAAAACTTTCGACTTTTTTGGTTTATAATTTTCACCTTGTCGTTTCAAAAATGTAATTAATTTTGAATATTTCTCAATATTTACATTGTGTTCTATGTTTAATTTAGATTTTACCATTGAATATTGCGCCCATAAAGTTGAACTTTTCAGTGTTCTGGATAATCTTGTAAAATATGCTATCATCACATTTTCTGAATAAATATGTGCATTATTTTCTTTTGCCCAATTTATGAATTTATCATAAGCATTTTCATAAATTTTTCTCGACTTTGTTGGTATAAGTGTTGCCACTGATGTATTTGCAATTTCCAGTAATTCTGGTGGTGTGCACTGCATTTCTTCAGACATTTTAAAAACGACCCGACGCGACATCAAATTTCAACTGACACTTAATGAAACGTCAAAGCTTCTTGAATCTTTAATTCGTTGCTAGGATACTTACCTACACATTGTTACATTTTTTTACTAGTTAAAAAATGAAAAATATTTGTACTAGTTAAACAATAGGCTGCTTCTAAAGGAGGTGTTGCACTATATAATATAAGTATTATTATACGCTTGAAGAAAAATACAATTTATTTTATCCTTTGACACAGACACAAACTGATAAAAAAATCCACCACAGCCATATACACCAAACGACCAAACCCATTTATATAAATAATAAGATGCAGAACTACAGTTTATTAAGTGTAACTGTTTTAACAATTTAACTTTTAACATTAGATTTAATTTTAAAATTTAAAATAGATGAATATGTGAATGACATCGTATATCCCGTCAGTTTTTCAAAACACCTATTTTCAAATATCTGGTTTTGGCCATTATTCGAGTAACCGGTTATTCGGTTATTCGAATAACCGATTTTAGAATCTGCGGTTTTAATCACTATTTGGCTAACCGGTTTTATCTGAAATCGGTTTTTGCGGAACCCGGTTAACCGGTTTAAATTTTTTCCGGTTTTTGTCAGCATTAATGGTGACGTGTCTTCTTACAAAACATTGTGGTCTGAGAGAACACCTAAACTGAAAATGATTGATAGGGAGAACCTACAATGCTAATTTTGCAATATGGCACAAAAACAACTTAACATATTAAGTGCAAGTGTGAAGAATTAAACAACAGCAGACAGGTTCTAGATGGAAAACTAAAATTAGATCCAGATGAGTATATAACTCGTCACACGGTGGTTTTGGTTTTAGGGGATCACGTTTTTAGTATCACATACGTTTTTGGTTGTTGTGTTAATCAGAATAATATATGAAAAGTGGTCCACCGTGTATCTGAAGTACAAAAATGTAGATTACACTATTAAAATGTAGACAAGCGAGCAGTTTAATTTGCTAAACAGTATAATTTCACTCTCACAAGACAGGCATTGCAATTTCCAATCCGGTTTAGCCGCTCTTGCTTAAATTGTAGGATATAGAGGCACTGGAAATTAATCAAACTGCAACATTGTTGTTGCAGAACCCCGCCCACTTTCTGCTTAAGTCGGCCGTAAATCAAAAACGTGAGAAGCGAGGGCCGGTAAACGTATTGTAATTGGTACAGGGTGGATAGGTTAAGGTGGATGGAAAGGGTCTAGTAGGGTAAGATAAGGTCGGCGGCCCCAGAAACGTATTTTGAAAATGACTAGCGTGGTAACATCGGCGAGATATGAATCTACCATTGACACAAATTCAGCCTCGCATCTCACTGCGTTCTGTGACAATTGATCAAATAGGTGTTTTTCAAAATTGTTTTTTTTTTCGAAATCTATTTGCCCCAATGAAACAAAAACTGTTCGTTAGACAAAACATTAGTGTACATTATAACGAGCGTTCAAATAAAAACGTGGTTGAAGTTGGCTCTGACACATTGGACGTAGGGAGTAGCTTATAGCGACCAACTTAACCTCATTTCTCAACGAGCTGTATAGCAGCTGTCAGTTTCAATAACGTTAATGACTATATAACTTTATTTTAAAGAATAATCGTGATAACAATAACAAACAATTAAAGGAGCTGCGGAAAGTGTCCCCCTCCTTGTTATAACAATAAATTAAAGCAGCTGCTGAAAGTGTCCCCCTCCTTGTTCCAAGCACTTTTCACACCTGTTCCTCAAAGAATTAAAGACATTTTCTAAGATGCTCGGGGTATTGTTAATTTCACGAATCTTGTCTATAAGTCGAGCCTGCAGATGGTTTAAATCAGGAATAGGCAGTTCAAAAATAGTGTTTTTAAGGTAAGGCCACAAAAAGAAATCACACGGCGTAATATCACATGACCTCGGTGGAAATTCATGTTCAGCATTGAGACTTATTAGTCGATTTTGGAAAACTTCCCTCAACATATTCATCGTCTCGCCTGCCGTATGTGCCCTTGCGCCATCTTGTTGAAAGTAAAAGTTTGTAATTTCGTTTTCTTCCAGCTGGTTAACAAAAGGAGCGATAATTTCTTCTCTATACCTTTGCGCAGTAAGAGTACCATTAAAAAAAATAGGTCCATAAATCCTCCTTCGATTGAGAGCACACCAAACTCCAATTTTTTGAGCGTGTAGAGGGCCCTCGACAAAAAAGTTATCTGGTTTTTCAGAAGACCACATTCTCATATTCTGTGAGTTTACGTAACCACTTAAATGAAACCAGGCTTCATCAGAAAAAAAGGTGATATTATGAAGTTCACCGTAGTTGTTTAAAAACCATTCACAAAATACAGCCCGTCGCGGAAAATCAACTTCATGAAGTTCTTGCTGACAAGTTAAACGATAGGAGAACAAACGCAAATCTTTTTTTAACACTGTGTGGCAGGTACCGACTGATACTCCCACCATTTGTGATAAAACACGTACAGAAGTTCTTGGCGCATTTTCCATTATTTGTTGGACATTTTCTTTTAATTCTTCAGTCCGCTTTTTAGGTCGGCCGCTTCCTTCTTTTCTTGTTACACTGCCCGTTTCACGAAAAACATTAACACAACGCTGAACTGCACTTTGAAAAATTTTGTACTCAACAACGCCGGGAAATTGATTTTGAAATTCTATGAAACATTCCTCAATAGAATACTTCCATATTCCATCAATCTTGCGTCCATTTCTAAAGTAGGACTCTATGATAAACACTTTTTGTTCTTGAGAAAACACCATTTTAAACGCTTTTTAAAACGAAAATATTCAAATTGATAGCGGCGATATAGCGCTTTGACAGATGACGTTTAAGTTCATTTGCTATACGCTACGCCCTACGTCCAAATTTTCAGAACCAACTTGACCACGTTTTTATTTGAACGCACGTTATGTATATTTTTCATAGAATTTTTGTCTTATTTACTATTAAAAAAAATTAAAATATTTTTTATCAAGATTTTATTCTTAGTTCACGCAGAGGTACAATCATAGAAAAAATATATAATGTAGCTTAATGTCTAGAATTACTACCAAAAAGTGCATAAATATAAAATGGGTGCAACACTATCAAAAAAAAGTTAAAACTTCTTATGACTATCTTAGGTAGAAATGACTTCCCATTTGTGACACCATTATCATCTGTTTGTTACGCAAAAATATATTAGGTAGTAGTTAAAAATGTAAGGAAGACTTTGATTTTGACATAAACTTTGATGAAAATTGTTTGTGGAACTACGTTTTTAGAGAACAAGACGAAACCTATCGCTTTCCAGCTAGTCGCGTGTGTACACTGTGTTTTGTTTATTATCATTTTTTTGCCCTCACCACTATAATAGTAGCTCGACTTCAATTATCGTGTGCGGATTGTTTCCGATTAATAATTTTTTTTATAGTTACATTGTTTTATTTGAATTCGCCTCAGGGTTTTGGTTTGATTTA
>NW_019420866.1:0-1737 GCF_000390285.2 Anoplophora glabripennis
CAACTTGTAACTCAAATTGTGAATATCTTCCTTAACAATAATAAAGAATATTTTATTAATTTTGTTGTCTTTTCTAATCTAATACAATTAAATACAATACAAGAATTGTTTTTTTTATTCAAGAAAAATTTACTTTATTAGCAACTAATTTAAACTATTCAATTTTGAATACCTCTCTTTGTATTGCATTTTGCCTATCTTACAGAGGTATAATTTCTTATTTACTGACAGAAAATTCAACTCTAATTAAACATGGCTGTCCCTATTGATAAATTGTTTCGAGCTCGTGGATTTTGTGAAGTTTTCAGAAATTGATTGTTTGGCTTGTATTTATTTTTATTCAGGTAAGTTCTATAGTTTATTCTGCATCTTTTTTCTTGGGTTTGATACGATAGAAAAGTATTATTTATAGGTTATAGCTATCTGTTTTGTTTATAGTGCACTTTATTTTTATTTTAGGTATCTGGTATTTGGTAACTTGAATTTTTCCTTGTTGGAAACTACGTAGATGTCCTGCATACCATTTATGGGGCCACCTCTATGGACTGCTTACAACTGGTAACGGAAATTTTCTTTTTGATGGCAAATTTTTTTCTTGTGGTTTTGAGAACAAACTTTTAACTTTTCTGGTAAGTTTAATTTTCTTACTTGACTATTTCTTTCTTCTTCAAATTTAAATTTATTGGAGCTGCCTCTCTACTCTGCATTCTCCAAAAAACCCAAGCCGTAACCAATCAATAAACTTTTATTTTTCATCCTTTCTGGATTATTGTGGTCCTATTTTTGCTTAAGGTCCCTTCACAGAATTTCCAGTCCTTGGATGTCCTTTTTTAAAACACTTTTTCACTACACTCCTTATGACTAATACAATTTTTTTACAAATGTCCTTTTATTTTAACATACAATTCTATAACTAATTATTAAAATATTCCTTATTTTATGTTCTTTTTAGGTCATCTCCAGGTACTTGTAAAGCCAATTTTAGTTTTGATATTTGTGAAAATTATAATTTAATTTGACAATTGATAAAAATTTTCATATTATGACTTAAGTTAAATTGAGATATCTTCTATGCAGTTACTCGTCTTCCCAGGATATGTATACCAGATTCATCTATAGATTTGGA
The DNA here is from genome assembly GCF_000390285.2 of Anoplophora glabripennis. NCBI lineage: Eukaryota > Metazoa > Arthropoda > Insecta > Coleoptera > Cerambycidae > Anoplophora > Anoplophora glabripennis. Next base: position 1,127 of record NW_019420866.1, read on the forward strand.
GCTTTTATTTGATATACGTCTCTAGGTTTAAATTCTGTTTTCTCAATGTACATACTGAGTGTTAACAAGTGTCGATGTCATGCATTTTTTTTTAAAAAATTTATTTTGTACTTTTGAATTAAATTAAAATTATTAATTTTATACTATGTGATATCCTTAATTGTTACTAGTTTTATATTCAGAATCTTTATATTAACTATTTTATACTATTTTGTTGTTGCTATAATAATAATAGTTAATTTTTATATATACGATTCAAAGTTCGTTCACGTAATTTTTCATTCCTGCCTCTATATGTGTACATTTTCAATTCATACATATTAATATTAACTAATAATTAATAATACGTATTATACCAACAATAAAATATACCACGCCAAGCACTGCTCTCTACGGCACTGACAAAACCAAGTGAACCGCGTTTGACACCAAACTAATTATAGAATACCATGCAAAAAATTATTTACGACCCAGTGGACCAATACAGGTTTGCTTTGACGACCAGCGCGCCGCCGTCGATTCTACATCAGGCGGACTGGTCTACCAATACCGGACTCGCCCAATGACTATTCGAGTATAAATTACGAGACACATCATGGCTAAAGCATAGG
>NW_019420866.1:5033-5737 GCF_000390285.2 Anoplophora glabripennis
TATACAGGGTGAGTCAGTTTTTTGTAGACAAACTTTAACAGGAGATAGAACACATGTTTTTAAAAAGAAAAGTTCCTATAAACATATGTCGTAGAAGGCTTCGTTTCCGAGATACGGGGTGTTGAATATAAATTTTTTTCTGGAATATTCATTATAACTTATAAACGAATGCTTAGATTTTTTTCATGTTTGGGAGATAATACCTATTAATTAAGGGGCATAAAACAAGCGATAAAAATGTTCAAAAACTTGCACAGTGGCGGAGTGGAGGGGGTTCTCAACCCCTTTCTTAAACAAAACTTCAACGCCGATGAGTATTTTTTAAAAAAACTGTTATTTTCAATATCTACTTATAGTTTAACAAAAAATAATGTCCATTCTTCTCTCTCGAAATATCTGTGCGTTTCCGAGTTATTTTGATTTTTAGTGTTGTGGTAATAAATTAACTAATTTATTTATTATTAATTATCGGCTAAATATTTAATTCTTTCAACGAAACCTACCTAAATATGGTTTGTTAAGGATTTTAAAAAGCCGAAATCTCTTATTCTTTATTTCTTTCCAATGTAGTCAAAATAAATATTTGTTATATCAAGCTATACTCAAATACAAGACTTTTATAAGTTGAAATCTGTTACATTACATACATACAATACATTATTGTGCAGTTGCCAAAAAGTTTTAAGAAGTTGTTAATTAAATAT
>NW_019420867.1:0-4579 GCF_000390285.2 Anoplophora glabripennis
AACGATTGTTTTATAAGTGACAGTATATACAGCCGCGCTCATATGTATGGAAATGGTTGCTTCTCCTTTAATGGAATGGTATATTATTACAATTCAATATTTCAATTATTCTTGAAATTTTAAACAAACTTCATATAACACATCACGTACCTAAACCTAACCGTTTTCGAGATATCGAATTTTGAAAATCATTTTCTTATAAATTATACAATAATATTTTAGTCCATTAGGTTTAGAGTCCATCAAGTTACCTTTGAAAGTTTCTAGCTTCTAGCGAAACCGATATCTAAGGAACCGTATGACAGCTTGTAGAAATCGATTAGGTACTTGTAAGATACATAATTTATAATAATTCTCCTTCAAACTGCTGTCGTTGACTAACTTATCCTCCATATGCGTGATAGCTGTCTCGACGTAGCGTGTTATTTGAAATTCGCAGGTGTCCAAACAAACAGAATGATCTAACAGGAGCGAGCCAACGCCGAGTCGAGCGCGCCAGCCAAGTGCAGCGTTGCCAAATCTAAAGGCTTACTAGCGAATCTACAGAAACTTTCGTTAGACTTTAGATGTACCTCCGTACCCGATAAGCTTCCTTAAACATATTGTACAGGGTGGGCAAATAAGCGAGGTAAGCGGCTGTATCTCAGAAACTAATGATCGTAGAGAGCTACGGTAAAAAATTTTATAGGTAAAGTGGGCAAGGGAAAATGCTGGAAATTATTTTCAAGTTTCCAAGATGGCCGCCAGTGGGCGTTTCCACCATCTTGAATTACATAAAGTTACGTTTCTCGCGATTTTCCCCAATGAATGTAACAAAAAAGTATTTGCGTTTTAATGTTAACTTAAAGTCGAATATTTTTTGTAAAAACAATTTTTCTCTATCTTTCGAAATAAAGTGGTGGGGGGTATTTGAATGTTGTTTTAAATAAATGCCTGTAACTTCGAAACGGCTTAATGGATTTGGATAAATTTGGTATCATTGAAAAGAGCATTTCTTGGGCTTTTAGGTTTCTCGTAATCATGACAGTTGCGACCTACACGGCCGCCGATAGAGGGCGTTATTCGATATTATAACCAAAATATTGGATTTTCTCAAAAAATTTAAATGCGATGATATGACTTTTTTTAGACTAGAAAATAGACAAATGACCAACCAATAAGCCTGCGCAAACCGCATCTTAATATCTTTTTCCTAACTCAAATTATTAAAAAAAATACTAAACCAGGAAAATTCATATATCCCCATTTAAAAATGCATCGGTTGCTTTCGATAAGAAGGCAAGTAGTAGGCCATGGACACGACAATCGCCTAACAAAAATATTGCCAAGTAACGTCAAACTTTTGTCACACGCAGCCTAATATTGTTGATTGCGTATAATTTGAGTACTTTTTAATCAAAATGCCTCTCACAAATAATGAAGCCGTTGACATGATTGCGATTTATTTCGAGTGTTTTCAAAATGCAGCTATAGCTGCAAGACAGTACGCGGCACGGTATCCAGATCGCCGTCATTACGGGAGAAGAATGTTTCCGCGCTTGGTACAGCGATTACGCGATACTGGAAGTTTTCGTCGTCCTAAACGTCGCAGGCGTCGCAATGGAAGGACCGAAGAAAACATTATCAATGTCTTGGCTTACATAGAATTTGATAGACATGTAGGAACTAGAACATTGTCTCTAGACTTGGGAATAGCACGAACAACTGTTAGAAATATTTTGAAAGATTATAGGTAAATAATTTTATCTTATTCCAAGTATCTTAGCACATACTCTCAAATACACAATTCAGTGTTATTCTGATTATATTATTTTTACGCATATGTTGTTTTTTACTTTTAGATTACATCCTTACCACATAGTTTTGCACCAGGCGCTAAATGAACAAGATTTCGATAATAGATTAAATTATTGTCAATGGATGCTAGGCATGCTTGAGGAAAACAGAAATTTCTTAACGGAAATTCTCTGGACCGACGAGGCTACCTTTAGTAGTGATGGTAGAGTAAACCGTCATAATATGCATTATTGGTCCGCTGAAAATCCGCATTGGTTAAGAGAAGTGCAGCACCAGGGACGCTGGAGCCTAAATGTGTGGTGCGGTATCATTGGGGACAGAATTATTGGACCTTATTTTTTTGATCAAGCTTTAACTGGTAACCGCTTCTTAGAGTTTTTGATCAACGACTTGCCAATTTTGTTGGAAGATGTGCCACTCGAAACTAGGAGAACTATGTTTCTGCAATTAGATGGTTGTCCGGCACATTATTCAATTAATGTCCGAAACCATATTAACGGGACCTTTCGAGAACGCTGGATAGGAAGGGGAAGCCTATTTCCTTGGCCGGCAAGATCTCCGGACTTGACATGTCTTGATTTTTACTTGTGGGGACGCTTAAAAGACATTGTTTTTCAAACTCCACCAACAACACGAATGGATATGGAAAACAGAATTCGAAACTCAATTCGTCAACTATCAGCGGTAGAAATCGAGGCTGCGGTTCTGTCGACTCAAGAAAGACTGGAACAATGTGTGGAATATGACGGAAGGCAATTTGAACACAGAAGGCATTAATCTTTTTTCAAAATCGGTCCTTTTCAGGACCACAACTTTATTTAAAAGGAAAATCGCTTATAAATACGAAAACGTGCGACTTAAAATCACAGCACTAAATAAACTGACATTTCTTGTGAATATTTTAGAGAGGAGTTTGTCTTTTATTTCCATGGCCTACTACTTGCCTTCTTATCGAAAGCAACCGATGCATTTTTAAATGGGGATATATGAATTTTCCTGGTTTAGTATTTTTTTTTAATAATTTGAGTTAGGAAAAAGATATTAAGATGCGGTTTGCGCAGGCTTATTGGTTGGTCATTTGTCTATTTTCTAGTCTAAAAAAAGTCATATCATCGCATTTAAATTTTTTGAGAAAATCCAATATTTTGGTTATAATATCGAATAACGCCCTCTATCGGCGGCCGTGTAGGTCGCAACTGTCATGATTACGAGAAACCTAAAAGCCCAAGAAATGCTCTTTTCAATGATACCAAATTTATCCAAATCCATTAAGCCGTTTCGAAGTTACAGGCATTTATTTAAAACAACATTCAAATACCCCCCACCACTTTATTTCGAAAGATAGAGAAAAATTGTTTTTACAAAAAATGTTCGACTTTAAGTTAACATTAAAACGCAAATACTTTTTTGTTACATTCATTGGGGAAAATCGCGAGAAACGTAACTTTATGTAATTCAAGATGGTGGAAACGCCCACTGGCGGCCATCTTGGAAACTTGAAAATAATTTCCAGCATTTTCCCTTGCCCACTTTACCTATAAAATTTTTTACCGTAGCTCTCTACGATCATTAGTTTCTGAGATACAGCCGCTTACCTCGCTTATTTGCCCACCCTGTACATTGAAAACTAAGCAGTAATAGAAGGTTTCTACAAAATTGTCTTCATAAAATCGTCTCTTAAAATATCTATATGTTGTTTTGGAATACCCTGTATTACTCATACTGTTTAATTTCAACATAAATATACAGATTAAAATCCCACTTTCAAAAACACCCTGTGCATCTAGGAAAATAATGGAAACAATTTAAAATAGTAACTATCAATTTAGTTATTTTAATTACCGGTAAAAATAGAAAAGTTATCTTACCAGATATTACATCTCTCAAATTGGTAGTTAAATCTCCATCGTAAACTTGGGAACATTAAGTACGCTCCGCAGTTTGAATCCGTAATGACTTTATGGCATTAATTGAATCTTAACTTCAAATATCTCGGATTACATTGACCAATAAAACAAAAATCTCACAGACGGAGTGCACCATTTGTTGCGTTTCTACATCTAAACGCATTTCAGTAGTGAATAAATCTAATTTTACTCCGAGAACGGCTATAATCCGATTTTTTATTTAATCATAAAATTTTATACTTCTCAAATGGAGTTTACTTTGTACCAATTTACTATCAAAGGATGATTCGGTTCCAGAAATACTCAGTATAACTAGTTTCTTTCAAGTGCTTGCCTTCACATGCTACAAAATGTATGTATAAGTTTAGACTTTATTGCCTCCACAAAAATAAAGTCAGATACCTGGAGATACTTTCTGAAAGCAGAGTTTAACAGATTTAAGATGATTTTGTTATGCACAAGGGTCGGAAGTTTACGAGAAGCAGCAGTTAATTTACAAAAAGCAAGAAACCGTATTTTATATTCTTGAGGGTAATATGACCACAACATCAAGATTTTACTAGCAAATGAATTAATATCTAATGCTAGATACCATACATAGCCATTATTGTATCTATAGGGTGTCCCGGAAATGGTGGGCAATCTCTCGGATATGGATAGATAATGAGAAAATAATGTCACAAGTTCATATAAAATTTTTTCCTCCGGGCTCACCCTGTAGAGTTATTAGCTCTTGAAGTTGAGAATTAAAAATGTTTTTTTTGCTGTAACTTTTGTATTTTTCAATAAATTTTGAAAATTTTTTGGCTGGATCTATAATTTTTGAAGCTGCTTTGGATGATAATATGAAATCCTCGATAATAATTATGGGGGCC
>NW_019420867.1:4727-5722 GCF_000390285.2 Anoplophora glabripennis
GTAAACATAGGATTTTGCTCATGTCTCTGAAGAAACCATTGAGAAAACTGTACTCTTGCACGAAAATCATCAGGATTAAGAGCATGCACTTTTTGGATATGGTAAGGGTGAAGAAGCTGTTCTCTAAGGATTCTTGCAACAGTGGTCTTTGGAACATTGGTAAAAGAAGATAATGACCTAATGCTAACTGTTGGATGAGCAGCAACTTCGTCCAGTATATTTTCCTCTACTTCAACTGTACGTGCTGTTCGCGGGGCACCCCTGTTTGCAGTAACAGGAGCAAACTGACCTAAAGACATTAAAATTTATTTAATATCCATTTTGTTTAATAATAGTAATCGTATTTTACCAGTTTCTCTTAATCTTTGATCAATACGTTCGAAAGTTTTGCGATCCGGAATCCTTCTATTAGGATAAGAATGCTGATAAAATCTTCTTGCTGCCGAAGCATTACAAAGAGCCCGCCCGTACATTAAATGCATATCAGCATATTCTTCATTGGAATACTCCATATTTTATAACAAATTATGAGTTATGAGATGAGTCTTAGATTTAAAACTACGTATTTGACAAGTTTGACAATTCAATTGCATCTGACATACTCTGACATGTCAAAGCCAACCACGACTAAATCTGTGTTTCTATTAAATAAAATGTCTCAAATTAAGTGGTACCTTCCTCTTTAAACGGGTTTATCTAAAAAAATATCTATTTTATGGATATTCAACAAGTATACCTTTTTTACGTAAAATACCAAAAATTTTTATAAAATTATGGAAAATTTGGGGTATAGTGGAACAAAAATTTTTTTTCTAGAAATTTAGATGGGGTGTGCTTTGCCCCCGGGCCCCCATAATTATTATCGAGGATTTCATATTATCATCCAAAGCAGCTTCAAAAATCCAGCCAAAAAATTTTCAAAATTTATTGAAAAATACAAAAGTTACAGTAAAAAAAACATTTTTAATTCTCAACTTCAAGAGCTAATAACTCTA
>NW_019420868.1:0-5771 GCF_000390285.2 Anoplophora glabripennis
TAATACCTAGGATCTTCATACTTTTTCCAATTAAACTTCTTAGTGCATAGAATCATCACACCAAATTTCATCCAATTCGGTTCGATAGTTTTTACGTAATACCTAATTGTTTAAATTTTTTTTAATTACAAAATTTTCAAAATCAAATTTCTAAAAATCTAAAGCCTTTGAATACTTGAAAATTTCACCACGAAATGAAAAGCTCTCAAGCTTTAAAATGGTTTTTGAAAAATTCAAATTGGACGCTTAGGTGAGCCGTAATGATTGTTTAAACACTTTCACAATTTTCACGCTTATAAAAAATTGCAATAATTTAATGTTTTTTCAGTTTTTTTTATTTTAAAATATGGTTTGAAAGTACTCGGAAAGACGAGTACTTTAAAAAAAAACCTGATGATCCGCCCATTATTTTCGGAGTTATAGCCCTTATTTACAGCAAAACTATAAGGGTATAAGGGCTGTTTTTTGAACTAATAGGTGTGTCATCCCGAGTACTTTCCAGATATAAATTTTCAAAATTTGCAATCACGGGCGTCCCATTTAAAATGTCACTCAAAGATATTCAAGACCGCGTGAAATCAGTGGTAGGTGGAGCAAACACACATCTACTGCGATCTAAATTTTCGAGTTCAAAACTACGACGCTCGGAAACATTTCACTTATCTCAGCTTCTAATGGACCAATTTCGATGATTTTTTTTTAATCGATGGCTCGCAACTTATAAAATTCAATTATCATATTTTCAACTACCTTTTATTATTAATTATTGGACTTTTGATGACATGCCGATAAACAGTTACTTTAAAAAATGATTAATTTATTATGTGTATTTATTTACTATGTTAATATTCACGACCAAAATTTTTGCATGTTGCACCAGGTAATAACTAGTAAGTTTGTTTAAATATTATAAAATTGTTTAAACAATAATTATTTAAATAAACAACTGAAAATTGGTATTAATTTTAGTTGTACAATAAATTTCTAAAAATCTTTCAAAAAAAATAAATTATNTTTTAAATTGATGTCTCTCTACTTAAAAAATTCATTTATCATATGGGACTTTTGACATACAGATAAACAGTTACTTTAAAAAATGATTAATTTATTATGTTTATTTATTTACTATGTTAATATTCACGACCAAAATTTTTGCATGTTGCACCAGGTAATACTAGTAAGTTTGTTTAAATATTATAAAATTGTTTAATCAATAATTATTTAAATAAACAACTGAAAATTAGTATTAATTTTTAGTTGTACAATAAATTTCTAAAAATCTTTCAAAAAAAATAAATTTTAATTTTTTCGTTTATTCTTAAAATATTTATCTAAAAATTATTTTTTATTTATATAAAAAAAGTATAAGAATCTTTTGGATACTTCAATAAACAGTACACACTTTTCATGATTTTCAAATTTTAAACTATTTATTTCAATTTTTATTTACATTTAATCTAATCTAATTCTTTTACTAGTTGGTGGTTTTCACATGCCTCATCAGTATTATCACAATCTATTTCGTCCTGCAACTGCAAAATATCATTTTCTAATGACTCTGAAATCTGATTGTCGAGTTCACTTGCACTTTCTTCTGACACGTCTTCTTGAAGATCGATTTCGAACTCGTCTACTTTCACTGTTTTGTAAGCATTTTTACACATTTGCCCTTGGCATTTTTGAACTCGAGAATTCAGATCGGAGTAGCTGTGTGTTTGCTCCCCCCACCACTGATATTTCATTGATTTCACGCGGTCTTGAATATCTTTGAGTGACATTTTAAATGGGACGCCCGTGATTGCAAATTTTGAAAATTTATATCTGGAAAGTACTCGGAATGACAAACCTATTAGTTCAAAAACAGCCCTTATACCCTTTTAGTTTTGTTGTAAATAAGGGCTATAACTCCGAAAATAATGGGCTGATCATCAGTTTTTTTTTAAATACTCATCTTTCCGAGTACTTTCAAACCATATTTTAAATTAAAAAAAAATTGAAAAAAACTATTGCAGTTGTTTATAAGCGTGAAAATTGCGAAAATGTTTAAACAATCACCACGGGTCACCTAAGTGTCCGATTTGAATTTTTCATAAACCATTTTAAAGCTTGAGAGCTCTTCTTTTTGTGGTGAAATTTTCAAGTATTCAAAAGCTTTAGATTTTTAGAAATTGAAAATTTTTTAATTAAAAAAAAAAATTTAAACAATTATCATGTAAAAATTATCTAACCGAATTGGATTAAATTTGGTGTGAAAGTATGAAGATCCTAGGTATTATTCAAGTATCTGAAAAAATTGACAAATAAACTAGCATTTTTGCAATTTTTTAAATGATTTTTCCGATTTTTGCAATAACAATAATTATTTTTTCGAATTGCAACTAACTCTATCTTGATCANTAAAGTACAGGGTGTTTCAAAAAATGTTATATTTACTAACCAGCGAGGAGAGCACCGCGGAGCGGTGTTCGGGCCGCGCGCAGCGCGGCTCGAGGGCCGAAGGCCCGAGCGAAAGGTCAAACTTCGCGTCAGCGAAGTTTGCCTACCTTTCTAGTTACTTATTAAAATTATACTACGTTACTACAATATACACATTATTTACGAATACAAAATAAACCGTAACAATATGTAGGACTAAGCAAGTAAATGTTATAAGAATATTTACATGTGGAATTATATATAAAAAAGTTAGTATTTTAGTAGATTTCAGTACCTACCTAAAACCTTGATGGTTTGATCGTTTTTTGCACCTGTATTCGTTTTACTGCGGCGTCTTTGAAAATACTCAGGTGGCACGACATAACATTCCTATTATTTGATAAGCTTTAGATTATTCAGTTATTAAATGTTTGAAATTATTTGTCTTTGCGGAAAACACTATTTAAAGAATATGGGGCCCTTAAGTAATAGGTATTCTACTTTAGATGACTTTTACTTCAAAATTATTTGTTAATTAAATTTACCTGAAAACAATCACAAAACATGACGAAAATAGCGCAGTTATTCATATTTCACTACTGTGTATCTGAAAAATAATTCTTACTTTAGATGAGCAATTGCTGAAAGGTAGATGATACATATTTATTTAAAAACCGTGTATACAAAAGTACCGCCAAAAGGGGTTACTTTAACATACCTGTTAATTTGAAAGAAAAATTTTTTCATAAAGGAAAATAAGTTTATTCGCCAAATATGCTTATTTAAGGCACATTAAATTGTTTATTACAAAAATAAAACGTTTTTATTGTCTTACTCTTTGAATGAAACGAGGAACTCAATGAAATATGTCTTAACCTCTGTGTAACATAAAAAAATAAAATAAAAAACGTTTGTACGTCAAATACGGTAACAAAAAAATCCTTTGGCATGTGGGAACTAAAGATAAAAAACTAAGAAAACATTTCTTTCTTAACCTACGTTTAACATTTAAACTTTTTTACTTTTCGATTTTTTTGAATCTCATTTCAGGGTTAAAGGTTTCATCATGCTCGCTGTTATCGAAAAATGGATCATGCTGATCGTCGTCTGAGTCTTCGCAAGCTGGACACACATAAAATGGATCGTTGCTTTCTGAATTGCAAATTCCGCAAATTCAGTTTTCCTCCGTAGCTTTTAAAAAGCATGAGGCAAATGGCACATTTAGAGATTAAATCGCTTTTGTTTTTGCACTTTTAATGGTATTCCCGATGACCCTGGAGTGCTTTCAGGGAAATAAGACAATTCTTCGTCGCTGTTTATTACGTGGGATTGAGATTCCCTCACTGGGGATTGATTCGTCTTCAACATAGGGCTGAAAATCACTGTTATTTAATGCCTGAACCCTTTGTATATGATAGGGATGTAACAATTTGTTCCCGTAGTACACTGATGTAGCGAGTCCAAAGCATTCTGTCCGTGCACGTGCACAAGATGCACAGGGTCAGATTAGATTTGTGGTTAATTTTCTTAATTAATTTTTCGAAGTATTTAGACCAATGATTCCCAAAGTGGTGTATATCGACCCCTATAGGTCGACTCCGAACTGCAAAGAGTACATGTCAACGAAAACAAAAAATGGGGGTGCGAGAGATGCAAATGGAGGTCCGAGAATGGATCCCATTTAAATGAACTATTGCCTGAAAATTTTTGATAGCTTTTCCAGCTTCATGCCTCATGGAAAAGGATTTTAGCGCAGTTGCCAGTCTTCTTACCAAAAAAAAAACGGATTAGAAATCACCAATCAATGAGATTTAAAGTTAAACCTAACTAAATTGAAGCCAGATATTGAACATTTGCTATTAAAGTATCAGGCTCATCCTCGGAAAACATTTATTCTTTTGTGTAATTTTATGTTATAATTTTGTTATTTGCATTTTGTGTCGTTTTAATAAATAAATGTATAAATCTATTTTTTTTTACTTTTTCACTTTACAATTAAGCAAAGTGAGTAGCACTGTGTCAGCTGCCGAAAACACATTTAAAGTTGATGATTTCTAACAATTCAATATCAGAAAGGGGATCTACTGAGGCAGAAAAAATTGGCACGTTGTCTAATTGGACAGAAAAGAATAANTTGCAAATTTTCAAAATTTTGCACAGCAAAAACCAAGGCCCTTAGATACTTGAAAATTTAATCACATATAGAAGGGCTCTCAATCTTTCAAACGCTTTTTGAAAAATTCGAATCCGTCAATTAGGAGAGCTCAGGCGCTTGTTTCAACATTGGTCGAATTTTTGTACTTATAAACAATTAGAATAACTTTGTGAATATTCAATCAAATCAAATTTTTAAGCAGGTTTTAAAAGTTATTAAGTATGAATAAAATATTATTGATTTTTTATAGTTAATTTATTAATTTAATCATCATTTCTTTTGTGATTATAGTATAATTCAAATATTATTTATTGTTTAAAATATAAGCAAATGAGAAATTAACTCATTATACCTATTACTAATTTTCGACATATTTTGAAAATAATCGTTGTTTAAACAATTTTAGAATATGTGTATTTCAATTAAACTTCTTAGTGCATAGAATCATCACACCAAATTTCATCCAATTCGTTCAATAGTTTTTACATAATACCTAATTGTTTGAATTTTTTTTTTAATTAAAAAATTTTCAAAATCAAATTTCTAAAAATCTAAAGCCTTTGATTACTTGAACATTTCACCACAAAAAGAAGAGCTCTCAAGCTTTATAACGGTTATTGAAAAATTCAAATCGGACGCTTAGGTGAGCCATGGTGATTGTTTAAACATTTTCGCAATTTTCACGCTTATAAACAATTGCAATAATTTAATGTTTTTTTCATTTGTTTTTTATTTTAAAATATGGTTTGAAAGTACTCGGAAAGACGAGTACTTTAAAAAAAAAACCTGATGATCCGCCCATTATTTTCGGAGTTATAGCCCTTATTTACAGCAAAACTATAAGGGTATAAGGGCTGTTTTTTGAACTAATAGGTTTGCCATTCCGAGTACTTTACAGATATAAATTTTCAAAATTTGCAATCACGGGCGTCCCATTTAAAATGTCACTCAAAGATATTCAAGACCGCGTGAAATCAATGAGCTATCAGTGGTGAGGGGAGCAAACACACAGCTACTCCGATTTGAATTCTCGAGTTCAAAACTGCGACGCTCGGAAAAATTTCACTTATCTCAGCTTCTAATGAACCAATTTCGATGATTTTTTTTAAATCGATGTATGTTTGTTTAAATATTATAAAATTGTTTAAACAATAATTATTTAAATAAACAACTGAAAATTGGTATTAATTTTTAGTTGTAC
>NW_019420869.1:0-4579 GCF_000390285.2 Anoplophora glabripennis
AGCCATTTTATTTAATTCTGACTAATGTTCATTCTTGTTTAGATGTAAGGATGCCCCTGAATGATAGGCAACAAATAATATAAGGAGACCTACTCTGGATTGCATAGATAAAGTTAATTAATAGACATTTTTTAATTATTATTTGTAAGCTGAACAGAAAAAGGCAAATTTTGTTGTTAAAAATATTCTTTATTCTGGAAAACATATTCTATATAAAAAAGGTATTCATAAATTTAAGTTTATAAAGTCTTCAAGTCAAAAAATTAATATAACAAAATTTTGAATAAATACTTTATTAAATTTCAAACTCTATTAATTCCAAAGTGTGTTGCATTGTAATAGTTTGTGAGAACCGACTCCTGAGAATTTTCTGATATTGTCTATATAACAAGTGTCTACCAACAACTAGCCAGGGATAAAGTACAAGGTAAGACATAAAAAAATATAGTAGAGGTTTGTATGATACTATTTACAATTTAATTAAAAATACAATCTAAACTAAAAATCACACACACACATCTAAAATTTATATTTTAATATTATAGTATATACACACCCTGGACCAAAAATCCTGCTATACTTTCAATATGCGTTATTATTATGCGCCGCCCTCTTCCAAATGGTGACTTTAATAAAGTCGAAAATCCTTACACAAATGCCTGCCGTTTGCTTTGGATATTACCATCGTGCCACACTTTTGTCACCGTATGACTTTCATTTATCCATGTTTCGTCCGTATAATATATTCTACGATTTAGTTTTCNTCGACACTTGTTAGTAATCAGTACATAAAGAAAAACGAATTTAAACCTATAGTAACTTATATCAAATGAAAGCTTAAAGTCTATAGATTAATCTAAATTAAGACTGAAAATTTTTGTGCATGAACCTTAAGCAAAGCTAGGGACAGAATAATCAGGAAGGTGGAGAAAAACAAAGAAATTATTGATTGGTTACGGCTTGGGTTTTACAAGATGTACAGCGTGGAGACGCAGCTCCAGAAAAATTAAAAATAAAATAAGAAGGAAGAATCCAAGGAAGAAAATTAAATACCTACCAGTAAATTTATAGTTTGTCAGAGTCCAGAAAAAGTTATTTTGACAGCCCATGAAAATTTTCCGCTACCAGTAGTAGAAAGCACTTCCAAGGCAGTTTCCAGTGGCCCCATAAATAGTCTGTAAGGCTTCTACGTAGTTTCCAGCGAAGAAAACTACAAATTTCACAACGTAACAGGTACCTAAAACACAGTGCACTAAAATATCGCTAGCTATTCCAAATAAATCATGCTTTCTCTCGCATCAAATCTTTGCAAAGTATAAATAACAAACCACAGGACTTACCTGTATGAAAATAAGCAGAATCCAATCACTGATAACTTAAATAATTCAATATTTCGAAGAGCTCTGACAAAATCTGTCAAAATGAACAGCCATTTTATTTAATTCTGACTAATGTTCATTCTTGTTTAGATGTAAGGATGCCCCTGAATGATAGGCAACAAATAATATAAGGAGACCTACTCCGGATTGCATAGATAAAGTTAATTAATAGACATTTTTTAATTATTCATTATATTATTTGTAAGCTGAACAGAAAAAGGCAAATTTTGTTGTTAAAAATATTCTTTATTCTGGAAAACATATTCTATATAAAAAAGGGTATTCATAAATTTAAGTTTACAAAGTCTTCAAGTCAAAAAAATTAATATAACAAAATTTTGAATAAACACTATTAAATTTCAAACTATATTAATTCCAAAGTGTGTTGCATTGTACTAGTTTGTGAGAACCGACTCCTGAGAATTTTCTGATATTGTCTATAACAACTAGCCAGGGATACAGTACAAGGTAAGACATAAAAAAATATAGTAGAGGTTTGTATGATACTATTTATAATTTAATTAAAAATACAATCTAAACTAAAAATCACACACACACATCTAAAATTTATATTTTAATATTATAGTATATACACACCCTGGACCAAAAATCCTGCTATACTTTCAATATGCGTTATTATTATGCGCCGCCCTCTTCCAAATGGTGACTTTAATAAAGTCGAAAATCCTTACACAAATGCCTGCCGTTTGCTTTGGATATTACCATCGTGCCACACTTTTGTCACCGTATGACTTTCATTTATCCATGTTTCGTCCGTATAATATATTCTACGATTTAATTTTCGACCTTCTAACACTTGTCTTCAATAGTTTCTTCGCCATAACCACTATTTCCTCTTTTTCTATCAGCATACTCTTTCGATTTCGTTTTATAAAACGGAAATTTTTCTAGATATTCTAAGCAAATTTTGATCCTGTGAGATAGCAACCTGTTTTTTTTACTGTGGGTAGTTCATTTTTAAAATACCATTTAGCTTGAATTACTCTCAATTTTTAAGAACACAAACCCAAAATCACTAATAAATTAATTACAATCACAATTAAATTAACGGTAAGATAGCCTCGGACTTTTCCCGCGCGTGCACCTAGTTGCCTGTGCGACAGAATTGCCCGGAACCGAATAAACGCAACCCAATTGACGTCACGCACCAAACATGAAAGTCTAGAATTTGCTGCAGCAGAAGCATATCTGGTGCACATCAAACGCAGCAGAAGAATATAGCAGTAAAACTGTGCAATATCGACTGCTCTGGGAGAATGCGGCACACACAATTTTATACAAAGAATTTACAAATCAGCTCGTATTTTTCCTTGTGTTGACTGCTAAAAATGGTGAGCCGGATTAAAGATGAAATCACTGCCTATTATTTTGGGACCCAACTGCAGTTATGCAAATGTATTTATCTGAAGAAACTAAATGTTTGTTACTAAACAAGCAATATTAATGATTAAAATATAATCATGTAATTCATAGCGGTAACACATTTTTCAAAGAAATACATCATTTATTTTCTAAATTTAAATATTACTACACTATATAACGCGCAATCGTCTATAGAGCATGTATAGTAGAACAATATCAACCATTACTGTGTATCAATAATATGAGATATGTGCATAGTTGTGAATGAAATAGACAGTCTTATTCGAATAAAGTTTGATGAATCACTGAATTTATATTCACAATATAATTGTCTGATTAGTTAACCGAATTTTAATCCGAACTGAAAGCATGGGTGCTGGCTGGCAAAAATGTGTTTATTGACTTGTAGAATTATGTATAATTTAAGATTGTCGACTGTGATTTTATAGTTAACTAGTGACATGAAGTTGATACTATGCCAAGTATGTTTAATTGTCTATTAAATGTATGTCTGTCATTCTCTTACGCATTTGTATTTTTTTAGACAGCTGATTCAAACTCGGTGACATGTTGTTCGAAGACAATCATAGCCCGGGTCGTTCTTCCACCTCCAGAACTGATGAAAACGTGGAAAAAATTACGTAGCACCATCTAGCGGGACAAACCCGAAATACAAGAGAGGCGCGCGAAGCGAATTTTGTCCGGTTATTTTTCGATTGTAGGAGAATTAAAAACATTTATGGTGATTAATGAATGAATGTGTTAGGGTAGCCTTTCCAATAATAATCAAAGGTTTTCGCATTCAATTAAATATGCTTTTCAAGAAATAATTATTTAATTGTAATCTTTTTAATCTCAAAGAAATCTTTCATATTCCAAATATAAATAAATGATTTTATTACACTAATACATTTTATTCCTTCCAATTAAATACTTTCTTCTTTTACAGGAAAACGTTAACATATTCAAGTTTCTACCAATGACCTTTTATAGGAATTTTGCATAAATTTTCTCTTATTTATTTGTTCGCAACAAAATGAAGCGACTTTGTTTGAATATACTAGTAATTATAGCAGTGGCGGCTTATGACATTGGGAATAGGTGAAGCATATTCATTGATTGGCTAAAATGGAAAAAAAGCGCCGCAAGTTTTCAAGGTCAAACGGCTTTAAATGAATCTGGAAATTTTTAGTTGCATTTGCAATATTATCGAAAAACTGACGTTCGCGAGAAGGATTGTCAGTTAGATTTTATAAAAAATAGAAAAACAATTAAAAACGCCATACAGAAAAGTTTTTTAAATAAACACTTCCACAAAATCACTTATACTCCGAATACCATTCATTCCGAAACTTTCGAACCTACAGTTTGTCTTTAGACTTCCCCCTTCTTTCAACATCGAGAGAAGGCACAGGTCTCTCGCAATTTAAAAAATCTATTTTGTCCTCAGTTTCTCATCTGGAAACTGGCGTTTCCAATAAAATACAAACTGGATCATACATAGGAAATATTTCTAAAATTATTGATACAAAACAAATATTAACAAAGAACCGTTGTAATCGTGCACTGGGAGACGTATCATACAGGGCTGGAAAATTCACATGGTCCATCTGCCTTTACATGAGAGCAATAAAGTAAAGTAAAGAAATCCGTGCGATAGACAAGGATGGCTATAGTGAAGACGTTTCATAATCTGAATAGGTTTCGGGTTAGAAGTAAAACATAAATATAAACATAAAACACACCACAGAAATGAGACAACCCCCAAATCCAAAAGCCAAAGGCTTGTGCGGAAGGGGGCTACACTTGAAAAAACG
>NW_019420870.1:0-645 GCF_000390285.2 Anoplophora glabripennis
TAAAGTTATGTGATTCGCTAATTTTATCTCTACTACATTACTGTGATAGTGTTTTTTGGCCTTGTCTATTAGAATCAGATAAATATACCCTGTAGGAAATACAGAACAGTTGCATCAGGTATTGCTTTGGCTTAAGAAAATTTGATCACATAACTCAGAAGTTTTTGGAATCCAGATGGTTATATTTAAAATAAAGGTATGAGCTACATTTGTCTTGCATAGTTTATAAAACTGAAACATTTAAATCTCCTGTTTATCTGTGCAACAAACCAGTAAAAGGCAGTGAAGTACACAACTGTTCCACCCGATACCGGCACCTGTACTTGGTTCCAGAACACAAATCTGCTCAATTTCAAGGTTCTTTTTCGTATAACGCTGCGAAGATTTTTAACAAAATCCCTAACAATATAAAAGGAGCACCAAGTATTTTGTCGTTCCGTAGGCAGATGAAGCAGCTCCTCGTATCACGAAGAGATTTATAGGCGTGCACATATATAGTATAATCTGTTTTTAATTAATTACTTCTGTCCCTCTGTCCAGTTTTTTAAATTTTCTTTCTTTTTTATGGTTTATCATACTATTTTTGTCTGCGTTTATCATCTTATTATAATCTATAGGCACACAAAGAGTCAATAAAAAATTATA
>NW_019420870.1:2231-5830 GCF_000390285.2 Anoplophora glabripennis
CTGGTGGGTCCTTTTTTTCTACCTGGTAATTTGACTGGCCAAATGTATTTGCAATTACTGGAAGACGCTATTGACCCTGCCTTGACTGATATTATTGAAAATGTTCCAGAGTATGATGAAGATCATTTGATTTTTCAACAGGACGGTGCTCCTCCGCATTATGCGTTAATTGTCCGTCAGTATTTGGACCAACGTTTTCTACGGGATTGGATTGGGAGAAGAGGCAACATTGAGTGGCCTCCACGATCACCGGATTTATCGCCCCTTGATTTCTTTTTGTGGGGATACCTAAAAAGTAAAATCTATAAAACACAGCCAGCGTCGCTGGAAGATTTGCGTCAAAGAATCGTCGACGAATGCCATCGAATCACTCTGGAAATGCTTCGGAATGTGCGCGAACGTTTCGAACAAAATCTTTATTCTTGTATGGATGCGGGCGGTCGTCAGTTTGAACATTTAATCAACTAAGTAGTAAGTAAGCAACTAAACTTAATTTAAATTTTAAAATGTACATTTTTTTCAAAGTATTGGGCGGAATTATAAAATTTAAAGTCTGTTGTAAAGAGAATATAAGAGCTTTCAAAAGAAATATTATTCAACCCAAAATGCCATTTAAATATTTTGGGGTGATGCTTGCCCTTGGTTGGGGGTGAAAGTGTCGGAGTCAAAAATACCAGCCCCTTTAATCTAAAATCGACGGGTCTGAGCGTTTTTCTACAATCTTTCTGAAAATGGCTCTGTTTCGTCTTCTTTTGGCCATCCTATATACAATTTAGTATTAAATACTTCCTAACCATACTTTTGTTTTTTCGTTGAAATGTTTTTAACTTTATTAAAAGGTGAACACTATCAAACTTCATTTGTTAATGAACAAATTGAAAATTTTTACTATGGAAGCAAAAAGAACATGATGTGAACCTATCACAATTTATAATTTTTATATAAGTACAGAATAAAATAAACACAGACAGTTTACTTTTTATTATGGATAAAATAGCATTACGAACAAGTTACATTAAATTACGTCTTCTTGACATCGCTACCCAAACGCCTACTTTTAAAGAATATAAACCGGTTTCTAGAAATATATGAAGATTTTCTGCAGCCCAGGTTCTATAATTTTTTGCAAACGCAGTGCTTGGTTTCAAATCTTTTGACAATAGCACATTTCCAGCTTAAGAAAATATCATCATAGTTAATGTTTCTTCATTTCAAGTTCCATTTTGAAAATAACACATTTAATTCTAGAGCAACAGGCATAATACGTTCAGAAATAAAAATATTATTAACCTCAAAATTTTGTAATTCAACGAAGTGTTAAAAAAGTTTAGCTGTGAAATATATACGACTTAAATGTACATAGCTAATAGGAAACAATATAACGGTGACAGAAAATGAATTAAAACAATAACACAGACGCACAATGGATGCCATTCAAAAATGCACAAATATCAATTTAGCATCATCGGTCATATGATTCGATACAGTAAACAGTAACAAATAATAGCGTTTACAATCGAGATGTAGTGAAAAATTACAACAACCATGAACCGGTAAAACGAAATGTTGCGTTTTAACGAAGTCTGGATCTTATTGTTTTAGTAATTCTTTGTTTTACCAGCTTTAATTGCCAACGCGAAGGAAATAAAATTACTGTTCAAATAAGATTACAGATCACGTGGCAGGATTATTATATATTATGATCCTTCGAAGAGGGATGTGTGTTTCTAATCAATTCCCTTGTAGTAGCTACCTATGCTTAAAATTTGAAAATATAAACAGTGAAAAAACATCCGGCGCTAGAGAGTTTTTACAGATTTGGAAAGAGTATTTTCAATCATTCTTTCAAGTAAAAGTTTGAAACCAAGATAATGTTAGGAGAATCATAATAAAGAACGGCGGATGAAAGACAGTTTAAGGTATCCTTAGTGACCTCCATATTTTAAGTAGGTTAGAATAAGCTCATATTCAAATTAGGTTGCTCCAAAAACCGCCCACATTAGTGTTCACTGAAATATCTCTGAAAACGCCATGGATTTATTTTAAAATAATGAAATATTTTTTAGGGCCTACAACTTTAACTAAGGAGAATTGTACTGAGGTAATTTGATATAATTCGGTTTATTCACACAAAATACTTGGCTAAACATTAATAGTGGTTATAGATCACAAATTAACAAAAACAGTTCACATATTATCAAGTTTATTTACATGGTTTTCTCACCGTTTTTTTTGCAACTCAAAATAAACCGGATTTTAATTAATTTTAAACAACTTATACTGGGAAGAAGCATTTTCGGACACATATTTGTTCATATCAAATTTTTGTCGAAAATTGGTGTAACGGAATCCGCCATTATCATGTATTTTTATTTATTGTTAAACATTGACAACACAGTCCTATAAAAAGAGAAAAGTGGTATATCGCGAAAACTTTGCCCATGTATCCTTATTTTAATGTGCTGAATCCGAATCCGAGGCCATAATTTTTCCATCACCCTCCATTTTTTAAACCAGGAAAAACGTATTTAAATGCAGAAAATAAGGAAAATTATATTTTTCAAAACAAGAGGAAGGTCAACTTCATCTTTGATGCCTGTTTCTTATATCTATGGGCTATTAGAAATAGAAAGAATCACTATGATCCACGAACCCTTATTTGATCCTTCAAATATTCTGCTTCCACCTCTCCATATTAAACTTGGTTCCATGAAAGAGTTCGTTAAACCTTTGGACAAAGATAGCGATTGTTTTCGATATTTAGGGGAGAAGTTGCCGGAAACAAGTGATGTTAAANATCATTTGTGTTAGTTCGTAGAAAGTGAGTAAGACGGACCCAAATGTGTTTACACGTGAGTGGATAAAATTTTGAACAATTGCTGTTGCAGAATCGGGTATGTCAAATGATTTTATTATTTAAAAACACAAATTAATTTTATTAATTAATAAAGGCAAAAGCATTTGAATTTGCCGATATAAAATAGTGCTATAAAATTCTATTTATTCTTTTCCTTGCGAAATTCTTTCAAGTTTTTGCCCGTTTTTATCACTGCCGCCTTGACGGTCGCATTGTGCCAGGTCAGGTTTTACAGTGGACCAGTTTTCAGTGCCGTGCAGAAGTGTATTTTTAAATCATTTTCGAACTGCACTTTTTGATTTTTTCTTTACAAAATTGTATTTGTAAGAGTCCCCTGTACATCCAGATTTTTTTTTTGGATAAGTTCTGAATCATCCTGTATAATAAAGTAGATGGATGTTCAATGTTACTTTTCCTTTACTATCGAATTTTGAATAGCGATCGCACAAATTTAATAAAAGCCACAGTAGGTATTACAGGTGCACAGGTGCATATAGCATTAATGCCTTAATACTGAAAAAATATATTTTTAGTTTTTTTACGCTATTGATTCCACGTAGGTATAATTTACGTATTTCATATACAATCTATAGAGATTATCCTCTCAGTACATTCAGTCCCAAATGAAATGCAATCTAGTCAATCTTGCAGTAATAATTTTTTATTTATATTGTTACAATATTGGCACCCTATTTTAAATATATATTTAAAATATATCTACACTTAAGACTTTGAATGTCCT
>NW_019420871.1:0-1770 GCF_000390285.2 Anoplophora glabripennis
GGAATAAATTTCAGTCATATTCGTCTGAAATTAACTACAAAATTATACAAATAGTTGTGAATGCAATTTAAACTAAATATCAGCATAATAACTTTGCACTTTGTGAATTTAAAGTGCTGCTTTGGTCTTACTTTTAGGAATGAAGTGTTACTTTTATTTAATCCCTTGGGATTAAATTTCGAGTAATTTGAATGGCGCCGTGAAGATGGCACCACTTACATATTGCTTCTGTAATCTTGACCATAGTTGATAGGGGTCCGTTAGATGCTCCAGAAAAGCGTGATCGCCAGGAGAACAGGCCTTAATCGGGTCTCAGTAGGCGGGTCTCAGCTGGCGGGTCTCAGCCAGGACAGGAGGAGGCCCCGTAAAGTGAATTAGTTTCAGCATTGTATATCCTAAATAATCATTTATAAAAACCAAGTCTGAGAAAATGACTCGATAATAGTTAAATTTAAATCATATTAGAGAAAAGTCAACAGTAAATTGGTTTTATATACTCAGAATGGAATCAAAAGTCGCTCGATTGATAGTTAGCAGTAACTCGAATTTGAGTAAAACTCACTCATTTCTGATGCAATAGTTTCACTCAGTTGTACTCACACTAATATAGTGAAAATTTCACTCAATTGGGTGTGGACAGAAATTAAGTGAAATTTGAGTGAATTTTTTTTTACAGTGTACGTGGATTTAAAATGCTGTTTTAGTTTCTAGTTTTAGGAATGATGTGTCACTTTTAATCCCTTGCAATTAAATTTCAATCTCTCGAGATTCAATTATCACAGCCCCACAAAAAAAAGTGTTCGTTTGACGCGATTAGCTCTGGTTTAAGGTTAGTTCAAGGTCAAATGAAGAGAATCAATTGTCAACAAATCTACATATCTGTAAGTCTTTGGGGTCGCCGAATCCGAATCTGATATCCGTTTGACTCAATCAGATATGGGTTGAGGTCAGTTCAAGGTCAAGTGTAGAGAATCGATCAAAACAAAGTAAACTTACATATCTATACGTTTTGGGGGTCGTTGAAAAACGTGTAGATACATAGGTTTAGTTTGTTGACAATTGATTTTCTACTGACCTTAAACCAGACCTAATCGCGTCAAACGGACACCGGATTCGGATTCAGCGACCCCAAAAAACGTATAGATACGTGGGTTTAGTTTGTTGACAATTGATTTTCTACCTTTGACCTTGAACTGGCCTTGAACCAGAGCTAGTCGTGTCAAACGGACGCCGGATTCGGATTCAGCGACCCCACAACCATATGGATACCATGGTCTTGTCTTTCGGACCTGCAACTTTTTTTTTGTGGGGCTGTGTTATTATTAGGGAGTGCAATCCCGATTTAAAGTCATAATCCCGGTATTAACGAGATTAATAGTTACACTCCCGCGGGATCCCGGTATTTGCGGGATCCCGCTTGTCTGATATGCAATATTGTCTTTTTTTATATTTAGATTGATGATGGTAAAGAAATATTAGTTTTTAATTTTTAATTATGTTTTTATTAAAGAAATAATACATTATTCGATTTGTTGGAAATATTTACTTAAAAAACACAACGTACTTAAGGTATGGTCAGCTAAGTTACTTCTAATGTCACTGGCTAGATAACCCGCTGCCGAAAATGCTCTCTCCGCCTCAACACTAGTAGGTGTTACAGACTTTAAACAGTTATATGCCAAGTCAAGGTATTTTCCTCTAGATCCTCCTGATTCCAACTGGGCCATCTCCTTTCTGATAAGTGAATCTAATGAATTAATATCAGATGTC
>NW_019420871.1:3199-5832 GCF_000390285.2 Anoplophora glabripennis
TCACGAGATATCTTCATTTTTATGGTCATCCCATAATTCATAACCATAAGTCTAATAGAATTGGCAGAAGTCGGAAGTTTATGTCCAGCGGATTGAAAAAGATCTCTTAAATCTGACGATGTACAAAATACCCTAAATGGCAGTCTATCCCTGGAAACCATACGAGCTACTTTTCTTTCTAAACTATTTTCGGTGTTCTTTCTTTGGAAATGACGTGTAATTTTAGTTTTTTTCGATAAGGGAACTTCTGTACTTGATGTTGATAGTGTAGGATTTTTATTCTGTGGAGCGATATTTGTTATCAAATTCATATGGGAATGCTTAGTTCTCAAGTGAACATGCAAACCTTTTGTTGATCGCCCTGTAGTTTTTAATATAGATTTACATATTGTGCACTTCGCCGACTGTGAATCTTCTGATTTAGGGAAATATTCCCAGACAGAACTTGAACTTTTAAATTCTTTGTACACTACACATGCCATGATAATATTGGTAACAAAGTGTTTTTACATACATAAAGTAGAAAAACACCTGTGTTAAAAAATTATTTAAAACACAACGCAATCAAATTTAACTACTCCAACTAACAACAATGGTAAATAAAGTAAAAAATCTGCACACGTGCACTGTAAGAGTATGGATAGAGCGGGGGATCGGTTCGTCTGCATGCAGTTGCACAGAAGCAACAGCGAGCAGCGAGTAGTGGGGGTAATCCCGGTAATCCCGCGGATCCCGCTCATAAAATCCCGATTTATCAGTACTAAAATCTTGTGCGGGATACCGGTATAACGAGATTCCGGTATACCGGGATTGCACTCCCTAGTTATTATTGAATACAAATATTTATAAATGCAACTATTTTAGTAAGTATTTGCACTTTGTGGATCTAAAACGCTGTTTTGGTCTTTATTTTCAGGGACTAAAGTGTCAGTTTTAATCTTCAAGGGATTAGATTTAATTCTCTATCAAAAACAAACTAAAATAGTACAACATTTTGACTGTTTCAGATCACGGAACGTCAAAGAATATAATATTCTAAATTTCAAAGCTTTTTTGAATTATTCCGAGTGATTTTTAAATAGATCTCGCCCTTCCAATTAAAATATACGTTGTTACTATTATCAAATGAAAGCAAATCAGCCAAAATTGATCACGTTTTTAAATTACAATGAAAAGTAATCCGATAAAAATCCTTAAATCTTATATAATTTAGGATTCATTTTCAGAAACAAATGGGAATTACCCAAAACGTCTCTCAGCTTCTATTAGTTCTGGGCGCTGTTGTTGGTGGGCTGAGATAAAGATTTATTTACGATCTTGAACCCAACAATTTATGGAAGAGGACCTTCGTCCTAAAACCGGTATCGGCATAGCAGTTGCCCACAATGAAATTAATAAATCAACAATTAGATAAGTCCCGGCGACTACTCGTTGTAATTTATTGTTTTAGAGTACATTCCTTATTTCGGTTCGTAAACCGAAAAGAGAAGCCTCAAAAATATTTTTCCCAATGTTTGTTGTGTTAACCGCATTGGATTCTGAATTGTTGTTTCTAGATAGGATTCAAAACATTGCTGAAAATCTTGACCAAGCGCCTGGGTGGTTTTGGTGACGAGTTCGATATCCTTGTACTATACCTAAACGGTTTTGAAGCTTCTCCGGACTCTACAGTTGATTTCAATTAAATAGACTGAATTGCTTGGCTACATTTTAAAGTAATCCCTCGAAGATTAAAACAGACCTGACGATCTACAAAAAACATCACTGAATCCTTCCGCACGTAAACAGAATTCAGATCGACCTGCGCTCACACATGCACATCACCAGATGTTAGAAGGAAAAAAAACAAAACCACCTCTCCCCAGCTACGAAATCTCCGTCTCTCTCGGTACGTTCGATGGGACCAGANTTACAGAAAATTATGTAGAATCTGAATATGTAATTGTCATGCTGCAAAAAACATACATAAAGGCATAATTTCCAGTTAAAAAATTTCATAAAACGTCAATATAGCAACAGGTTATTTTGTCTTCAGTTTATAAAAACTAGAACATGGCTCGTAGTAGTGAGTCTTTCATAATTTGCCAAACTATAAACATCGTTTAGTCACACCGAAAATAAACAAGAACAAGTCAAAATTAAGTAAATAAATGGTGAACTTAGTTACCAGTTTTGAAACGTCAAAGGAATTCAGAAGTTTTCTGTCAGTTAAAATTTTTCTCAACTAACCAAATACCTACTGGAAACTTACATAATGGGAACAAATGTTATTTAACCAAAAATGCAAAGTATAAATTGTCAAATAAAAATTTGTGAAGTGCAGTGAGAAAATACAATTACCTATTTACCATTATAAAATCAAGCGCATGGGACCAGTTTTACGAGCTAGAGCACCTGAAATCCAACATCGACCAGCACGAGGATTACGTTACTTGGAAAGCATCTCCGAAACCAGCAATACATAAATGCGTTACATGAGTTTCATACTTTTAAAAATAGGCCAATTTAAAAATCTCACCGTACGGATTCGTAAATAACAATGAAACTGATAACTTTAAGGTAAATCACTTAGGTACAATGTTGTCATTATAAGACGCTCCGAGAGTGCCAAAATAATAATCCGCAAATTAGGC
>NW_019420872.1:0-2420 GCF_000390285.2 Anoplophora glabripennis
TGAATCCCAAAATTAATTAATTAATATACAGCTTTTCACACATATCGCAGCATGTATCCCACAGTGAAAAAAAAAGTTTTTACAGACGATTTGCGACAATTTATTCTACGCACTAATGCGTAAAGTTCCCTAAAACTGTTGATTATTATGAAATTGTAGCAATCAAGATAATTTCAATTGTCAGACAGTTGTACAGGGTGTTTTGTAATAAAGATGCCATTAATTCAGGGGTCGATGAAACAAAAAAAAATACTTTCTATGGACTATTTCTATTGTATTTTGTTTTTGAAAGTCATGACGTGAAAGATTTGAATTTAAAAAATCGTCTATTTCTTTTTTTTAATACGCCTGCATTTAAAGCGCTCTTTTTTAAGATACTCTGTATATGGTCTAGATTAAAGTAATTTGCACACTCTTTAACAATCCTATTGTAGTATTAAATATCAGTTCGACAACTCTAAAGCCAAACACACCGTGATAAAATAAAGTAAACGGTATTTTCGGGACTAGTTGATATTTTACGCAGTGGCAGAGCGAAATTTTAATTTAGAATTTTTCGGTGCGCTTTCTTATATTGTTGAGCGAGTTCTGGCCCCGTTCCAGATATTTATCATAAAATCCAGTGTCTGATTAATGAAGAGCCCGTTTATACGGCAAAAACTAATTTCTTCTTTCTTTTCCCAATAAAGAGAAAAGTTTTTATTTTATTTCCCTTATCTAAAATTTGATCCTCCCCAACGTATTATAAAATAATTATTTTTAGTTTTTTAATCATCTCCTTTCTGTATAAAAACCGGCCCCTATGAATCGCGGACCGTTCATGGAAATTACCCATCGCTTTTGATCTTCATTCATATTTTTTTCTAGGTACTTTGAATTATTTTAAGCTCCCAATCATTAATGTTGGATTTGCATTTGCGTTATTTTTTCGATACGATTGATTACTCTCTTTGTGCTAAATGAAAACTTTGTGAAAATGAATATAAACTTTGTAGAATGTGTTTTTGAACAGTTCAAAAATGAATACAAGGATTATACACATGTTTTGCTCGATGATAGTTAGGTGGTAGATTGAGAAAAATCATTGAGTCATTCGTCACTTGTGTGTCTGGCATTCCCATTTGTTTTATAATTAGTTCAGTTCGATAACTACGCGAACTCGTTAAATACAGTCAATTTTTACTGAACGTCGAGCTCGAAACATTGGTTGCTGGAATTTTTTAATATTCAATAACAACCTTATTCCGATTTCGGCACTAGTAAATAGAATTAAATATCTTGCACACTGGTACGTAAAATAAATTGTTCATTTATAACGTATATTTTTGGGTAATATACACTAAAACAGTAGGGCAAAAATGTTTCCTCTTCCGATCGTTTCGGGTGACATATTTATAATTAATCCATCGATTCTGGATTTAGAGGTAGTTCCATCCACCCGTTCTGCAATAAAGTTAAGCGAGATCCTCTACAAACGGAATGCACTGACGATCGCACATCTGTGGCCCTCTGCAATCTCGTCGAACATAAACAACTGCTACCTAAACTTTATCAGGTAAGATGTTTTTACTCCAGTTTTGAAAGTCGTATTTCCTTTTATTGTTTCATTACGACCGTTTTGATTACAGGGTGTTGACGACCTTAGAGATTTATTTTTTGCGGGAGATAGGTATTGGTAGAAGAAGCCGATTGTCAAGAATTTGCGGATTCTCACTGTTCGATTTTTTTTGAGCAACTAAAATCGAATCAACTTTTTGTTCTCACTATTCAACTGAATTGCATCTAATCGATACTTATTTCTCGTTTACTGATTGAAGAACTGAAAAAAAAAACAGTATGGAGTTTATACAATGTATTTCAACATTGTTGCCATACCCAACCTCAAAAATAACAAGTAGATTGCAGAATGCACCACAAAATACTCAAATACGTTTCAAATCGTCTGAAAACCAAACTCGTCAGTTTAACGATATAGTTAATCTTTAGTGGAATCAATCTAACTGGACTGACAGAAGCCGAAATACGTGGTTTGGTCTTCAAGTGAGGAGAAAAACTCTAAGTAGCATGGAAAACTTTATTCTACTAATTTCGCTGGTAACACGAGACACAACCGAGCAGGAACTAGGCTTCAAGACTTCCGGTCCGTGCCTCGAAATGTTTTCGGTTTTATCCTTGTCCCCTGGTACCTACTTTCTTTACCTTATCCTAATTAACACTTATCCGGGTCATTGCCTACTCGGTTTGTGCTTATGTACCCTAATAAACAACAACTAATTTATGTTTACAGCCTACTTATTCTAATCTCATTTGCTAAATACATTTATTTGGGATAATCTCGGATAATTCAAAGTATAATTTATATGGCTCGTAAATTCCCAGAAAGCAAAATATATTTATTGGGGCAGGTACTAAATGTAATT
>NW_019420872.1:5265-5711 GCF_000390285.2 Anoplophora glabripennis
AAAAAAAAGTATCGGATCTGGTATTCAGACCCATGTATTTCTATGTATTTTTTTCCGCTGAATCCGAATCTGCCTTCAGATTTGGCCCAACGGATCTGAGTTTTCGGGAAAATTCAAAAAACAGGTCAAAATTCACAAAAAACGTAATTTACGATCGACGAAAGTTATAAAAAATCAAATTATTCTACCAGCTCACTAGACGTATGATTTTTCACTTGTTTAATTCGAATTTATCATCATAGAGTCAGACAAGCTGGTTCAATTTCATTCAAAAACAGAAAATAGATTAAAAACGCCATTTTCATGGCATAATTCGTGTTGCAGAGTTCTGCATCTTTTTATCACCCTTTATTTGCAGATATTATTTTATTCTATTATATTATTATATTCTAGCTATTAGCCTTGTTTATGTCTGTCAATTTAGCGGATGAATCTGGCAACAAGTT
>NW_019420873.1:0-5723 GCF_000390285.2 Anoplophora glabripennis
CGTCACTTGAGAACGGCTGGACCGATTTGGCTATAGTCCGAATAAGGTTTCTAGGGAAAGAAAATTTGGAAACGTTGCCTTTCCGGGAAAATTCGGGAAAAGTGAAAGTGCTTTTTTTCTATGGAATTTTTGTACGAAATCAAGACCATAACTCACGATGGATATGCGTAATTCCTTTTTTGTTTTATTCGTCGAAAAAATTCGGGACAATTACAAACAAATGTCACAAATATCTGTTCATAAATTTAAAGTCATATTTTTTGCAGCTCCTACTCCTGGTGGTGCCTCGGACACCTGAACGTCATCACCATCACTGGCCATTATAAATATTTTTTCATATATTTTTAGCGTTTACAAAAAATTACAAAACAAATAAGCACTCAACGTTTTCATAAATAATTAAATTGCAATCATTCTTTAATTTATAATGCGATTACTTGCTATTATAAAGACATTGGTACATAGAAGCATATTTCCGGACTTCAATGCTTGTTGGCATCCGCTTAAGGTCTCGGACAACAAATTTCTACTACTAGATACAAAATGTATTTATCTGCTCCCACTATAGTAAATAGACTATTAATACATTGTTTGTAAGGAGGTAAGTGGATTTTACCGTAAAAGTGGGAGCTGCTATGGACAACGGGAGGTAAGTGAGGTAACTTACCTCCCTAGGGAAAAAAGCGATTTCGAGTTATAAATGCTTATTTTATGAACAAATAAATAGAAATATTTGATGAACATTGCATTTTATTAATTATTATGAATGAATATTTATAATAATTGTACAGTTATTTTATTACATTTACTAACATTTATAAAATCTGGATAATTATTCCCCTCGTGTTTACTAATTGTCATATTTTTCTCAAATTCATTTGACCACTTCATTTCAGTAACCAGAGGCTGTTGGCTATTTCATTTTTGTTACATAAACTGTCAGCAACATAACTTTTTGCAATTGTGGCTGATTTCCACCCACCATGTCTCTTGATTGCTAATACATTAACTCCTCCAGCCAGTAACGTTGCCGATGTTCTTCGGAATGAATGGCCTGTATGTGTTTCAGGACGTTCTAGTTTCAAAAATTAGGAATCAGAGAAAGGGTATTCTTGCCGACTGGTTGATTCTACCTATCTGCTTGATAGCGCATAAAAATGCATGAAATGTCAGTTTTAATTTCCAATCTAATCTTGATATATTTCTTGAGAATTTACAGGTGAGAAACAAAACGCAGACGAGAAGTAATTGTAAACGTACGTGACATACTACTTTTAGAATCTGAAATTGTAAATACAATAATGTCATTGAAATTTTTGAATTTGACGTTGTCCAAAGTAAGTTTGCATAGGTGTATAGCGGTATTTTGACATATCCACGTTCTCCTGTATGAAAATATTATGACTTAATTATTAAGTATTCACTCCACAAACTCGCCGGTGACTTTAAAGTTCTTGACTTCTCCATGAAATATGCTAGCAGTGACATTTCGGAAACACCAGTAGTTTTGTGCCATTCTCTGAAATTTCTATATGCTCGTCCGTAGCGTACTTTCGACTTCTCGGGCAATAAAAATTCGCAGGCAGCATTTGCTGCACTTTCTATTTGAAAATCACTCATTTAAGCATCACGGACGTGGGCTGGAATTTGGATGGGTGACCTAAGGCAGGCTCGGGGACGTGGCTGTGGCAGCCTACCAAGAGATGTGGGTCGCCCAACATTTGCCGCACGCGTGTGGTCCCCGATAAATGGTAATGAGAGCAGATCAAGAAATCTCTGTAACTCAAGACCATGCTATCATACATAAACTGTACGAGACTTTGCCACCAAGCCATCCGTGTAGTAAATGAGATGGTTTGAAGAAAAGTACTCGAGTAATGAAGGAGGGTGTACAAGGGGCCTAATAAGGCCTAAGTGCCGTGGTGGCATACATCACTCATTTAGAAATAATTCAAAACCAGCTAAATTGCAATTTTTATGTAGCTTTGTTTATAAATACTTTAGAAACGACAAAATCCGAACAACCAAGGCGACTTTGCAAGATTTCGAATAATGTCAAAATGAATTGATTAAGAAACGTCAAAAAAATAAAATCTAATCCTTATTTCATGAACCATAAAGAACTGTGGGAGCAGATAAAATGTTATACACCACGCAGCAGTTAAGTATAATTTACCAGTCTCGTACTCTATTGCCAGCCCTCGCTCTTCTCAGGCGCAAAATCGTCCTCGACTGGCAAATAATACTTACCTCATTTATGGTGTAAATAACTATATTTCTACTGAACAAAAACTACAAAAATGTTGCAGTTTTATTTTTGTAGTCTTTTCAATATCGCGGTACAAAAACAAACAGGAATCTACGACTGGGGTCCCAAATGAAAACATTTAATAGAAAACCCATCTGCAAGTTACAGTTGTTATGGGAAATCATCCCCTAAACGACCGGGTAGTTATAAAAACGACTTCCAACTTTTTATTTTCCTTTCTATAAGGTTGAAGGAGCACAAACACGCTATTTGGCTGGATTGTTATCCGGTAAATAAACATTCATTCTCGGCTTCGGTAAGTTTGCGAAAAATACCTGCAATAAAGGGAAACGCTCCTGCGAGGATATTCCTGGCGTGCGTCCTGCAATTCCCGCGCCGCTCGCCCGCACCCCCTTATGGCGGCGCCTTAACGCTTGTTGAATTCGAAAATCACACGTCCAACGCCGACTCAGACAATAACGGGCGATGGAGGAATATTGGATTCACCGCCAACGCGATGACGGGAAAACGAACTTGAAGAAAAGCCAACTTGACACATTTTCTGGCACGGTCTCCTCCCTCTACCCGCTATATCTAATATTTTATTATAATATTTACAAATGTATGGAACTGATGAAGGGAAAAAAGTATATATAGGATCAATTAATAATGTCTGTAATGACAGTAACTGTAGGTATATATTTGGCGCGATATTAGAAGTTTAACAATTCGAGAAAAAACAGAAATATAATAGGGTGTTCTACAAGTTCTATGACAAACTTTGACAGATGGTAGCTGGGTTAATTTCAAACATTTTTTCTTATACAGGGTGTGGCGTCTTTAATGCAGAAAATTAAAAACCTAGACTCTTGACAATAAATGAAGTAAAATAATATATGATACCATAAGGCGATTATGAGATTTGAGTATCAAAAATATTTTCCAAAAATTACAAGAAGTGACAAAATATTAATGCCGGTCCTGTTTAACATAGCGCAAAAAAACATTGACCTAGTCCGCACTCCGTACGGCACCTGTGGAGTGTCAGTCAGTGTCAGTGTCAGTACGCGAGTGAATTGCTGCTAATTTGTGTCAAAAATATCGGGTTTCTACTCTTTAGAGGTTAAGTGTTTATTAAAGACGTTTCTTATTTTTTTTTTAAGTTTGTTTTAACTAAATCGGCAATGGANGTATTTCATACATTTTAATTTGGGAATACCGATTTGCGCAAAGGCTTGACTCTCTGTTAAGTTCTGTTCGGCAAGCGTGCGCTGATGTTAATCGAATGGCATAACATTTTTTGACCAGGACCGTACTAAGATTTATTTCTTTGCTACAAAATTGAAGTTCAATTTTCTTGACAAAACGTGGATATATGAATTTCTTATATAAGGCTTTTTTATTACATTATTCCTAGGAATCTGCATTATATTTTTTCTGCACTAAAGACGCCACACTGTATAAACTCCGATTCGTTTTTGTTTAGAAGTAACAACTATTTCAAAAAATATAATTTCATATATCAAAGTAGCCTGATAAATAAAAATGATGGTTGCTATAACAATAATTATTATTTGTGTTTAAAATGTAAATATTAGTTAACCTTATTAACCAAATTAATAAATCTTAAAACTATAAAAATTGTTCAAAATGTCCACCATAACTAAACTAACATCTGTTTCAAAAATAACGTGCCTGTTTCAAAAATCGGACCTAACTCGAATTTTATGTTTAAAATTAAGTAAAAGCTTAAATTTGTACATTTGTAGAGGTCGAGCGTCATATGTTTATAACAAAGAAAAAAAATATATAATTGCTCCTTTTTCAGTTTTTCGCTTATATCTCCGAAAATAAGCCTCTAATCGACATGAGGTATAGTCATCGATTTTGCTACAAGGATAGGCTTTTGCGAAAGCTTGTAAAAATTTTTTTACATTGCAAAATTAGCGGCGAAGAAAAAATGTGCAAAATTTTCAGGATTAAATAAAAAAAATAGATCACTAATAATTTTTCTGATAATTTTTTCAAATAAATTGACTTTTGTTTTCAAATACGTAAAAAGACCTTCTTACTTTCAAAATATCGAAAGCATTATGAAATTACAAAAGAAAAGGTGAAAAGTCAATAAATATATATTTTTTTTGGGTCTGGCGATGACTTTCACAGACTTTTGCTTACACCATTCGAAAGAGTGCAAAAAAATAAGTTGATTTAAAAAAAAAGCATCCCGGTAGCTTCTTTCTAAGTGCCACAATCTATTTGTTAAGTAATAATTTTGAGAAGCTGGGCGCAGCATAGGCACTATGACGTCACAGCGCCCCCCTCTCCTGGCTACCGCTCAGCCGGGTGAGCCGCCGCGCGAATCACTCTGTCTTTAACGCACGTTCACTTGGTCATTTCTTGGTCGATTCCATTAAAAAAAATTCAGCGTATAAAGGAAGTCTTGTTCTTTATAACGAGCCCAAGATTATTACAAAATATTAAATAGAACGGCCAGAATACTGTTTTTATGAAAAACAAGTACCTCGGCTCCTGTTGGTCGGATGGTCATGTTTTTTAAGCACTATTTGATGTAGTTGGCTTGAAATCTGTATACTAAAAAACCGACGAGATAAGGACCCTAGTTACCGTTTTTTTTTTGTTTTGTGTTAATAACTTTTTTATTATCTTTCGTAATTATCTTTCGATCCTTTTTTTATCGAATTTCGATATCTTGACTTGGGCAGAAGATATACGCGCTCGCATTTTCGACTTCATAATTTTGCAGTGGGCCGCCATTTTGAAATTGGGAGTTCGGATTGCGGGTACTTGTTAAGCACCCCAACAGTTATCTTTTCCTGTAGTTTCATTCATTTTCAGTCAAATTTGTTCTTTTTATTTAATCCTGAAAATTTTGCAAATTTTTTTCTTCACCGCTAATTTTACAATGTAAAAAAAAATTGTGAGCTTTCGCAAGAGCCAATCCTTGTAGCAATTGCCTCAGGAACAAAATCGATATACTCGTATAAGCGAAAAGTTGAAAACGGGCATTAATTATTATTTTTTTTTTGTTATAAACAATATGACGCTCAACCTCTACAAATACGCAAATTTAGGCTTTTATTCTGTGTATTTTTTACTTAATTTTAAGCCCATAAAATTTGAGTTAGGTTCGATTTTTGAAAAAAAAAACCTAAATCACCAGGGCTACTATTCATTTCTTATGGTAATGATCATTTAACCAAACAGTTAATTGAGGTGGTGCACCATCGTGCTGATACCAAATATTTTGAATAATATTAAGCCCTACGTCATCAATTAAACCAAAACGGTTGCTTTACAAGCAGTAAATTTTTGTTGAAAATGCTACCCCAAACGTTGACGTTGAAACTTTGTTGAAACACAATTTGTTTTTGTATTTACAGGGTGATACTGTTCGAAATTCAAAAATATTGTATTCGGATTGTAATCGTATTACCAAATTCATCGGTAAATA
>NW_019420874.1:0-3446 GCF_000390285.2 Anoplophora glabripennis
GACACCGCCAGAGCTAGTAGCAGCTGCAAAAAATGTGACTTTAAATTTATTACCAAACAAACCTAGGGAAAAGTACGAATTCTCTTACAAACGTTCTAAGACTTATTTCCTTTGAAGAAAATACAACCTCCCTTTCCGAAAATGTTATGATTGCATACTTTTCCGATTTATCTAGAAAGTTGAAGGCATCTCCTTTATGGTCAAATTACTCCATGCTGAAAGTAACACTTTGGACTAACAAAGGAAGACATTGATATAATTGAACTTACGCGATTTCCTGAAACATCAAGATGATTTTTCCGGATTTTCTTCGTTTCTAATTATCCGATGGGATCGATCGACCTCTTGTTTTATTCGTATTTCGATTCTCTACAAATTGTCTCTCTATACCATTCGGATTGCTTCTTTAGTTTTGGTTATACAAGCAAAAAACTAAAGAAAATGGCGTTTTTTGCATAAAAATGTTTATAAAAAATGAATAAATGGTAAATTGGAATAGAAAACATATAAACATGGATCAGCAGCTAACAACGATTCAAGTTCAAAGAGTTATTCGAAACACGTCTTTCACCGTTCAACAAAAATATTTTTTCTTTTTTCATTGTTTGACTTTTGATTGGGCAAAACCGTTTTCATAAAAAATAACTCTAAAATGATTTTATTTCATTAACTTTTTAAATTTTGTTCACAGGAGGCAAAATATCCAATAAACAACGCTACAATTAATTTCAAACTGTTGAAATGATATCAATAAAAATATTTCTTTTGAATGCTGGAGTTTTTCCTTAACGATTGAAAAAAAAAACACGACCTTACAACGACTAGAAAATTTCCATGACGGATTATATGATTCACATTTACTTCAAGATGAGCAAGACAATCACCAAACGGACATTGATCAACAATTATTAGGTATATATAATTGTACATTGTAGGTTATAATTTTCGTTGAATTGAGTAATAAAAAATTGATGTCACGAATAGTTAAACACGCTTAATCATTTAATTTTATGCACTTTGAGGGCTTACATAATTGTATATAAAAAAATATGCCATGGAATTGTCCACAGTCCCAAATATCAAATAAATATTATACCTACACCATATTTGACTGTTAAATTGTTTTAAGTTAGTTTATACATTTTTAATCCTCTATTTAAGGATAGTTGTGCATAAAGGAGTTTCCTCTAATATGAAATATTGTTGTACCCTGTTTGTAATATCATGGGTATTATTCAAATCATTCGAAGTACCTATGTACAAAGAAAAGTAGTAGATCCGCGTTTTGATAGCTAATGTTAGGTTCGAGCATCGTACGTAGCATATTTTATTAAAGCAATTTGGTTTTAAACAACCTGCACATATTAAAGTGCTTTATTATAACGTTTTACCTGTTTTACATCCGACAATTTCAACGATTTTATTTAATATTTATAACTAAACCCATATTATACTACCAGTTAATTATATCCTACGAAAAAATACAATAGTTAGTTGCTGTACAGCATGTAATATGTCGTAATTATAGGCGAAGTAGTTCGTAAGTTTTTGATATTAACCGAGACTGATAATACGCAATGTATTACACTCTTTCTTTTCATAATAAATGATTTTCGGAACTGTCAAAAAGAATTACGGTGAATAATGGTATATTTTTGTGGTAAAAAGTTCCTCCGGAATATAAATTATTCAGCGATTTGGAAAAAAACTGGTGTGGGTGTATTTTTAATACCCACATCATTCGTTCCTATTTTGCTGAGTTGGATATAACGTTGCTAAAGTATTTAGATCTATGTCTCAAATATGTAATTCGTAAATATCTGTGCGATATGCAAAATTATGATAAACAAAATAATGTCAGGCAGAACAGAAACCAGTTTGGAGATATTAAATTAGTGTAATTTTTTTATAAGTATAATTGGATAAAATTATTAAAAATAGGTGAACAAGTTTATACAAACCATTTTTTTATATAAGAAAGGATATATAAAAGCGCCTACGCATTTTCAGATAAGTGTGGTTAGTTGATGTTCATTTTCGTTCGCCAAACAAAATAACCGTCTACCAACTAATCTGTCGTCATATTCATCACAGTTGACGAAGAACTAGAGGTAGGCACTTCGTTGACTCGAAGACAATGTTTGTATCATTTGCAACATATACTATTTTCCAGTGATAATCGGTAGCATAACAATGCAGTTTAATCACCTTATCTGTATTGACATTGATAACTTAACTACTCAAATAAGTTGTAATCTTCCTGTTTATAATAGTTACTGTTTTGTATTGAAATGTTTTGTTACGTATAATGTGTATTGTTTAATTAATAAAATAAATAAAGTTTCGAAAAAATGAAAAATTATTTTGACATTTGTTTTATGTTTTAGAATGAAAAAGACCTTGTCGTTCTAAAACATAAAAGTGTTTTGCAGTTAGGTGACAAAAAAGACTAACTTTGTCAAAGGAAAACTTAATGAAAATGTACAAAAAATAAAAAATAAACCAAGGAGTTTATAAAACCCATAATGTTGTGTAAACCCCAAACCCACAAAAGGGTTGAACATGACCGCTCTATATAAGTGTCATCAGCAAAAGTATGATAGATAGACACGTACTATCTAGGTATAATCAGAGTATGTTCATGTCCATATGCGATTGAAAAGCTTATGGCGTAAGTGACAATTTCAGTCATTCGGATCACAATGAAGGAAAAACAGCAGCGATTTGGACTGTTAAGGGTTTCTTTGGGATACTTTGAGGTTAAAAAACTGAAAATATTCTTAGTCTACTCATTATTAGTAGTCATTTCAAGTTTAGCTAAAATCCTTAAAATGCAATTTTTACCTTTTTGAATCAAGTTTCTTTCATCGATTTTTTTTTATCAAAAAACATCTACGGGATACCTCGAAGTTTTCAAAGCCCTGTTTCGATTTTCTGTAGGTACGATCATCAGGTAGATATGTTGTATAATTTTATGTTCTCTGTGATTTTTGTTAAAATTGTTTTAACGTTGTGTATAGGATTTATACTTTTTTTATAATAATATCAACTGTTTTACAGTTCAAACTTAAAATGAAAATTGACATACCACATTTGTACGAATGTATGTAAACAATGGTCAAATAAATATCTATCTATCTATCATTAGTAATTTTTAAATTTCCTTTTTCGCTTGATTCGCCATCATCAACTTCAATTTATTAAATACGACCCTAGAAACTTTATTACATTTTTTGCAAGCCTTCATGACCCTCAATACTGTATTGCCTCAGCCTTAACCAGATTCAGACGTTTTGTCTCGAAAAATTAATCTTCAGTGTATTCGTTCCAAATTTATCTAAATTTTTTATTTAGATTTCTTTGTTTATTGAATTATCGTACACTGTAAGTGTCGTTAGACCCTGTGAAATCCATCTAGTTATTTAAACTATTACCACCACTTGGTC
>NW_019420874.1:4788-5739 GCF_000390285.2 Anoplophora glabripennis
ACTGCCTCAGCCCGAACCAGATTCAGACGTTTTGTCTCGAAAAATTCATCTTCAGTGTATTCGTTCCAAATTTATCTAAATTTTTTATTTAGATTTCTTTGTTTATTGAATTATCGTACACTGTAAGTGTCGTTAGACCCTGTGAAATCCATCTAGTTATTTAAACTATTACCATCACTTGGTCATACATAACTCAATAAGTTGTTGCGTTAAAATTAAAACATTATTACAATTTTAATTTTATTATGACAAATTAATTCTTAAAAATGCATGTGAACAAACAAAACGCCAACTGAATATCATTCTTTAAAAAATTTCAGTAAATGTTCAAAAACATTTTCGTTTTGGCAATGGTTGAAAATGAAAATCGGCATAATATTATCGGAATTTATTATATCTGTAACTTCATCTGTGAAAGAGCATGTCAGATGTATTTGTATGAACATCCTGAAAAAAATAGATCGGAATTTGTTTAAATTTTGAGCACTCGAGAAGCTTAGAAATAACTATGGACACGGGAATAAAACTTTTTATTTTAATGCGTGGTGGTAATAGTTTAAATAACTAGATGGATTTCACAGGACCTAACGACACTTACAGTGTACGATATTTCAATAAACAAAGAAATCTAAATAAAAAAATTAGATAAATTTGGAACGAATACACTGAAGCTGAATTTTTCGAAACAAAACGTCTGAATCTGGTTCGAGCTGAGGCAGGACAGTATTGGGGGTCATGAAGGCTTGTAAAAAATGTAATAAAATTTCCAGGGTCGTATTTAAAAAAATTAAGTTGATGTCTCTCCTGGAGGACGAAACGTTACATATAAAAATTGATTATGCCATTCGATAGAGGTTAAAAAGTGGCCACGAGAAAGTGTTCTTCTTTCTTCAAACAAGGCTGAAATGAAACAAAAACGAATTTCCAAAATTTCGGTTTATTTCAAATATT
>NW_019420875.1:0-1309 GCF_000390285.2 Anoplophora glabripennis
TTAAAAAGATACATAATTAAATAGGAAGAAAAATATGACATTTTTACAATTTTTTTAACATATTGTGCCGTCAAAAGTTAGGCCCACGTTTTTTTTATGCGCATAGAAAATTTTCATTTCTAGTGATATTTGAAAGCCAAAAAGCCAAAAATCTCCGTGGATATACGATTCACCCAAACTAAAACAGATACCGCCTGGTCTATATTCAAATTAACGCGTGCTAAGGAAACGTTCCTCTGAACGAACAAATATATATTTTTTTAAATTATATACCTACTTTAAAGGCAGTTCACTCCCATATGTTGATTTGTCTCCTCAGTGGAAATTGCAATACGTCATATGAAAGTTCATGACAACTGATTTCACGTCGAGCAGTGAATACTGAACTGAACTTCAACTAATTTAAAAAATTCCAATATCAGAATTTTCGGTTTCAACCAGTACCTACTTACCATTACACTACATCTAATGTTCGTAGATCTAAACAGACAAGACAAGTTGAATATTACATGCACACTGTTATGAACCTTTTTTTATGAACCCTTAAATCAGAATGGTCTGATTCGCATTGCAAATAAAATCAGGCTAAACTCGATAATTCAAAAATTAACACACACTTTATCTTTGACAGCTTGAATGAACCTGGAACTCATCATGGAGGCATAGAACTTGATAAAAATATAATTATAAATATAAATATTATGTGAGTCGCTCATTAATGCATCAAGTTAAAAAAAAAATACATTAAATAAACCAACGTACGAACTCCAAGCACCGTTTGAACTTATGGGCACTACTCTTGAAAGGCGTTACAAGTTTACGATTTAGAGGATAGCTAATTCACTGGTGGATTGCAATACAGGGTGTTCCTAAATAAGTATCGCAACGAAAAACTGAAAATTCCTCTTGAAAAAAGAAACATTCTTTTCCTCTTCCATTTTTCTCTCCGGGCTTTCGTTTTCGAGATACACGGTGTCAAAACTTTATTTTTTTTTTAGTTTTTCGCCAATATCTTAGGAATCGTTTGAACTACAGGACTGAGCTTTTGTACACACATTACCACTATTAATAGCTACTTTTTCGCACCCTTCTCGAATTCATTGGACGTGCCAGTGGTGGAGATTTTAAGGTATCGTAAGGGTTTCCCCCCCCCCCTAAATTTTACGCCACTGGAAAAATTGACTTTTGACAGCAAATTCTAAAGCGCCAATGAATTTTACACAATAAGAGTTCTCTTGGTTCATTGCTCTAAAGTCAACCGTTTTCAAGAAAAATGACTTTTTATGAACAAAAGCAAACATTTTGCTAA
>NW_019420875.1:3713-5721 GCF_000390285.2 Anoplophora glabripennis
CCACCACTGGCACGTCCAATGAATTCGAGAAGGGTGCGAAAAAGTAGCTATTAATAGTGGTAATGTGTGTACAAAAGCTCAGTCCTGTAGTTCAAACGATTCCTAAGATATTGGCGAAAAACTAAAAAAAAATTAAAGTTTTGACACCGTGTATCTCGAAAACGAAAGCCCGGAGAGAAAAATGGAAGAAGAAAAAAATGTTTCTTTTTTCAAGAGGAATTTACAGTTTTCCGTTGCGACACTTATTTAGGAACACCCTGTATATGCCAAACTTTCTAGAAGAATTAGAAGATAACTTCAGATTTGTAGCTAGTTGTATCTTTTTTATAAAAGCAGTGGTTTGTAGAGCGTTATCTCTAGAGAATATTGAGAATATTGGAAGGTCTTACGGTTTGCATCTAAATCTATTGCATCAACATCTTTGCATCTATTGCATCTACATCTTTGCATCTATTGGCTAGCGTTACTCTTTTTATTGACTACGTTGAAAATGTGTTTTGTTACGTTGAAGGCTTACACGCTTGGCGTCTTATTATGTTGAATACTTCACGTTCTGCGTTGGGCATGTTGAAACCTGTTTTGGTCTTTTCGTGAGATCATGAGAGTTCTGTTTCAACCGGTATAGAACTCCCTAAAACATAGAGAGGATATAGAACTTCCAGAATAATGTTGCATTCAGGATCTATTAATATTTCGCAATACAACTTTACTGTTTGTATTTTTAGAATATAGAATTTTTGAATTTTTTAGATGTATATTTTTGACAACGTCTCCCTGATTAGCCATTTTAGAAAATATATTAATAGTACCATTACAGATAATCTTAAGTAATTCAGAAAAGATTTTTTTTTGTTGAATTTTTCTCTGATTGTATACAATTAAGATCAAGAACCTTTAAATATTTTAGATGTATGACGTAATGCGCTTTAATTTCAACAGCCAATGAAATATTACTACTTTACTCCTTTGACTTAGTTGTGTGCTCCTTTTATTTTATAGATATTATAATAGAATTTGGTATTGTCAAAGCGAACTCCAATAATTTGCAATTGAAAAACTGGCACCAATATTTAGAACATACAAAAAGTGGAATTTTTTCATTGATTAATTTATTAATTAGCGAAAATTTTGAATAATTTTAGAATCATATGGACACTTTAAGATATAAATAGAAATTCAGTCTCAGAAGGAAATACTAATTTTAATTCATTAAGTAATGTTAAGTAATGATCGTAACAGCATCATAGAAATTCAATTTTTGAGACAGGCGGAACGTTCTCATTGAAAGAACCATTTTCCCATAAAATGGCAAGAAAAAATTTCACTACCATAATCGAAAAATAACTTTTAATATAAATACATATGCGGGGTACTGACCTGTAATTGATTTGCACAAAACGGAGAAAATATATGCCGGTCCTGAATTATTAGATATTGATTAATCAAAAAGCTGTCAAATGCAGGTACTTGCTAACTTAAATTAGGAAGGCTCTCCGTGAGCAAAAAGTCGCAGTACACGAAATTCCTTACAGGAAATTATAAGTTTACCCACGAAAGGTCGGCGAGCTATTTTAAAATTTAATTTAAACTAAAATTACTTTCACGTATTCCACTTATATTTCGTCATTATCTAGTTAAGACTGTAAGAGACTAT
The DNA here is from genome assembly GCF_000390285.2 of Anoplophora glabripennis. NCBI lineage: Eukaryota > Metazoa > Arthropoda > Insecta > Coleoptera > Cerambycidae > Anoplophora > Anoplophora glabripennis. The sequence goes on from NW_019420875.1 coordinate 5,368, forward strand.
TAAATTTACACATTCCATTATTCTCTTTTGCTTTGTTATTGTACAATATTCAATACATTTTTGTACTCTGAACATTATAATTTTATTGGAAGAAGTAGACAGAAATAGATTCCACTGTAACTAATTACATTTAAATTAAAATTAAGACGTAAAAAGATTTCATTTAGTTATCATATTGTAATTATGATTAGTGTAAGAGAAGCAGTAGACAATTTTTTAATAAAAGCAAGGAGAATTATAAACAAACATAATGTTTAAAGCATTTGATTACATATACCACATTAATTAACATTTGAAAGCAGCTGGCTCAGAAATAAAAATTTTTGTTTCCTTGATATAACTTCAAGCCGGTCC
>NW_019420876.1:0-5714 GCF_000390285.2 Anoplophora glabripennis
TTTTTTTTAATGAAAGCGTATATTAAAGTTGATAGTTTTCATTGAGTAGTAATAATTAAACGTTGTAAGAGTGAAGATAAAGAAACTACACACTCAACCAGTAGCGCGAATATGATACTTAACACTTATTTAGTGTCTGGTTTTACGTCAACAGAAATCTGTGGTGAATAAAACCACATGTACTGTGTATAAAAGTTTTGGTACCACGGTGCATGGTGCCAAATAAACTGAAGCACAGACGCTATTTTCTGCATGATAAAGAAACTAGTAACTGGTTGTTAAAAATAAAAAAATGTTCACAAACAATAAAAAGTTGAAATGATTTTAATTTATGGTGAATGTCAAAAAAATGCCAGAACTTATGCCTAACTTATATCATGAGAGATATCCAAAGCATTAGGCTGTTAACTCAAAAATATTTACTAGATTAGAACGAATTTTGCGTGCTAACGAAATGCATTAGGAAGTTCTAACAAGTGTACATTATTTTTAGAAAATAAAATTGTACATTAGAAATTGAAGCCCGAATTATAAAAAACCTAACCTTAAAAAAAAATTGAATTGAAATTAAAATGTAGTTGTAATGTAGCATAACTACCAAATAATTAGACCAGCGTATTTGGCATCCTTAAAAACCCCGGAATACCAAATTTCATAATAATATTTCGTACCCTTTGGAGATTTTGGTAAAAATTCTATTTAAAAAATTTTATCTTGTCGCTCTGTATCTGAAAAACAAGAGGAGATAGACATATACCTAGTTCATAAAACAAAAAATTCTTATTTTTGTCGTACTATGACCCTCTGTATTTAGGGAAGTCTTTCTGAAACACCCTGTAGTATACAATAACGTACTATAACCTTCACTATTTTTTATCTATCTATTATTATTTTATCTGTCTATTTATTTTCTAATTTCAATATCTACTCAACGCTCAGGTAGGATGTTTGTGTAGCATTTTATTGAATACCAATGACCTTCACACATTATTCGTCAACTTGTAATTTTATTGCTGAAATTGCCTATCATATATCATCGAAGCGGTAAAAAACCAAGATAAAAACAGTAATCTTTCAGAAAATCTAGTATAATATCAATGATCGCAAAATAGTATTATCATACGCACTTATCGTAGCCACACGCATTTGAAATAATGGTAGGAAATTTTAAAATTCACAGGGAACATGGAGAATANAACTCTACCTAATATTAACCAAGGAATTGAAAAACGCAATAATATACAGGGAGTTCCCTTTAAAATCGCAAAGCTACGTAGCGCCCTCGCGAAATGGAACACCCTGTAAAGTATTTTGAGTAAGAAAACAAATTAAAACAGTGTGCATTAATTCTGCATTGCTATGCACAAGGCCGTCTTGAATACTTGTAAGTTTAATATAAACAATAAGCCACAGTAATAAGAGTACCATAAAACCACAATAGAAATATTTGCATAATCTAATAAAATTTTAAAATTTAAAGTAATTGTTTCAATGGAATTTGAAACATATTTTTGTATTATCGACACTAGTGTGTATACAAACCTCTCGCCTTGGCTTCTTTGTACAACAGAGCAATATGCTCTCCCATGCTCAATTGGCTTGTCAATGGGTTGGGAAAGTTCCCGAACGGTATTTTGGGCACGAAATATGGGAGACCTTTCCTCTTCCAGTACTGGTACTTCCATTTAAAGTAAGCGTAGAAGACAACTGTCAGCGTCACGAAGAACACCAGCGCATCGTAGGCGATGGAGTGTGTGAAGAGAACCATTGCCCTCCTGAAAAATAAGAAGAATCGATTTGTAGTATTAAGAATGCATTGTATAATTTTTTTTAATGAAAGCGTATATTAAAGTTGATAGTTTTCATTGAGTAGTAATAATTAAACGTTGTAAGAGTGAAGATAAAGAAACTCCACACTCAACCGGTAGCACGAATATGATACTTAACACTTATTTAGTGTCTGGTTTTACGTCAACAGAAATCTGTGGTGAATAAAACCACATGTACTGTGTATAAAAGTTTTGGTACCACGGTGCATGGTGCCAAATAAACTGAAGCACAGACGCTATTTTCTGCATGATAAAGAAACTAGTAACTGGTTGTTAAAAATAAAAAAATGTTCACAAACAATAAAAAGTTGAAATGATTTTAATTTATGGTGAATGTCAAAAAAATGCCAGAACTTATGCCTAACTTATATCATGAGAGATATCCAAAGCATTAGGCTGTTAACTCAAAAATATTTACTAGATTAGAACGAATTTTGCGTGCTAACGAAATGCATTAGGAAGTTCTAACAAGTGTACATTATTTTTAGAAAATAAAATTGTACATTAGAAATTGAAGCCCGAATTATAAAAAACCTAACCTTAAAAAAAAATTGAATTGAAATTAAAATGTAGTTGTAATGTAGCATAACTACCAAATAATTAGACCAGCGTATTTGGCATCCTTAAAAACCCCGGAATACCAAATTTCATAATAATATTTCGTACCCTTTGGAGATTTTGGTAAAAATTCTATTTAAAAAATTTTATCTTGTCGCTCTGTATCTGAAAAACAAGAGGAGATAGACATATACCTAGTTCATAAAACAAAAAATTCTTATTTTTGTCGTACTATGACCCTCTGTATTTAGGGAAGTCTTTCTGAAACACCCTGTAGTATACAATAACGTACTATAACCTTCACTATTTTTTATCTATCTATTATTATTTTATCTGTCTATTTATTTTCTAATTTCAATATCTACTCAACGCTCAGGTAGGATGTTTGTGTAGCATTTTATTGAATACCAATGACCTTCACACATTATTCGTCAACTTGTAATTTTATTGCTGAAATTGCCTATCATATATCATCGAAGCGGTAAAAAACCAAGATAAAAACAGTAATCTTTCAGAAAATCTAGTATAATATCAATGATCGCAAAATAGTATTATCATACGCACTTATCGTAGCCACACGCATTTGAAATAATGGTAGGAAATTTTAAAATTCACAGGGAACATGGAGAATAGTTGCTTATTACAGTTTGAAGGGAGTTTAGGCAGTTCACAGTTCCCACACAGCACAATAACATTCGTAGGATGTACTGAGGATAACTTCTCAGGATGTATAGAATATCCTCGGATAGGTACACGATCACCTCAGGATGTACCAGGGATATCCAAATGGAACGTCCCGGGATTTGCTCGTAACGTCCTGAGGACATCCGCCTGGCTATTTGCAGGAGATTATCAGGTTATCAGTGATCAAATGAGGACGTCCTAGGATTTACTGTATATGTCCTCAAGACATCAGCCGGGCTATTATCAGGTTATCAGTGGATCAAATGAGGACAACGTAGACTTTACTGTTGATGTCCTCAGGACATTAGCTGGGCTATATACAGCACATTTTTAGTACTTATTGGGCTAATAAAAAAAATTACAGGGTGGTATTAAATATTTCTATAGATCAAATACGTACCTAATTTCCAAAACATTTGCTTGCCATTTCCACTCCATCTAATATTTTTTATTAAAAAAAAATATTGACAAAAAAATGAAAAGGGAAATCTGATCATTTATCTATTCGGTTATAATACGAGATTTGATTTCTTTGAATACCACTGGAATAAAAATTAACAATACAATATTTTGGATCTGTCGATTAGATTCGTCATAAATACGTAAAGGGTAGTTTTAAAATTCTCTTTTCATGAGATTTAAAGACATTTTACATTTTTCTGCAAGAAGTATTCCATCGTTGATACACGTATGTATTTTTTAAACATTTTACTCACCCACTTACTAAAATCTGACGAGAAAATTCTGTAACATAGCCACCGGCAGATATTTTTCTGTTTAAGACAACAACTACTACAGACAAGACTACATACAAGTTTTCAGAAACATCTCCAAATTATTTAGATATACACATCAACGGTTCATATTATTCATAAAACTGGTTTGAGGCATTTTTTTAAACTGGAACAAATAAGACCTAAAGTACTTCATGAGAATAAAATATAAACTTTAATAGCACTTATTTTTAAACTGAGTTCTTGAATAAAAAAATAAAATTGAACTGAATTTTTTTATTCATTGCACATTATAAATATAAACTTAAAAAGCAAATTTCACATGTACTTATATATATATAATCAACTCTTTCTATGATACATATAACCAACTTTTTTATTACAGAATATAAACAAAGTTATATACACAACTAAGTTATTATTTGTATTATATGTATAACTATTCCTTATGTGCTGTTGATCTGGTCTCTTTTTATAGTCTCTCATTTGCATGCCGCGACATGTTTTAATGCCCTCCCCATTATCTTTTTCTGGGCAATTTTTTGTGCAATGTGCTTGTGAAATTCCAGCTGTAAATTTGTAGAAAAAGTATGTTAATAATACATTTACATTGTAGACGAGTGACAAAACAAAAATTTTCATTAAATACATTTAACGAGACTATTCTAATTTCATGAACTATGGATTATAATCTGTTGATATTAAATTTAATTCTAATATTCTAATAGATAATACGTAATTCTGCCTACGATTTATAATGTAATCCTTATAACTCACAATGTTGGTACAAATATTACAGACAGAGAACTATAATAAATTAATTAAATTTATGGGATACAATCCTTTGTCAGAACACCTATATACAACACATTCAAAACTAAAAATTATAGATTTGAACATATTATGTAGATTTGGTGATACCACTTATACACATCTATTACAAATAGTGATAAAAACTATTCTAATTTTTGAATGGTATTAGGCTCTATATAAAAAATATTTGAAAACATGTTTTTTTAATGCGTTCTTTAGGCATTATATAATTATTGCATGATACAAACAGTAAGAACAAAATTAGTTAATACTATATACGATTCTAACCTATATGTTTATTCTATGATATTAATACCTTAATACCAAAGGTAATTTAAATACTTACTTCTGCCAGCAGGTGGTTGATGCACGTCACTTAACTATTTTAACAAGCTTTAAATTTCATTTTCCACTTTTCAAATTAATAAAAACGTCATTGAGTCACGCACTTATAAAACAAAGAAACACAGAAAATGGCGAGATACGGGTCATGTCGTCAATATGTCATACTGCGCATGCACCATGCACTGTGCAAAGCCAAGAACCATCCCAGGATGGGATCACTCTAGAATTTGCCTAGGATATCCCAAAATTGGAGATTATTCGGCTTTTAATATCTTCATAGGATATTTCCAGGACATCCTGTTTGGATTTACCTGGGATATCCCCAACTAGGATATTGATAGGATCTACTTGTCTTATTTAAATATCATCAGGATATCCTGAGGAGTGAGATCCCCGATTAGGATATATAGGACTAAATGAGGATATCCCAGGGACGTCATGTGCTGTGTGGGTTACAGGAGAACTCAGTTGACACCATCAGAACTAAGGACACGTACCGCAAAAAGAGACGGTTTGTTAATAAAACTTCAACTTATTGGAAAGTAGCAAATTCAAATGAACGGATTTCATAAAACATACTTAGCAGACTGCGCATAGTTTTCAGTCTATAGAGTGTAAAATAAACAGGGACCTTTTTAAAAAATTTGCGTTTGGAAATCGTAGACGATAAAATTAAGAATGAGTAAAAATTGTGGTGTACAGCGTTTTACATGAACAAATATTTCTTAAAGTAGTAATTTAGGTTCTCTAA
>NW_019420877.1:0-5732 GCF_000390285.2 Anoplophora glabripennis
ATAAAAAAGTTACAGCCGATTTTCGAAAACGCCACGTTCACAGTTTTTTCAAAATAACTGAAAAACCTGAAGAGCTAGGATAGGTCTGCAAGCACCATTAAGTTAACAACAAAACTGTCTAAAATTTTTCCCATTTAACCTTTTTTTCCTTTTTCCTTTCTATAATACCTAGTTTCCAATATACCAATACATCCATCAGCAAAATCGCATCAAAAGAAAATACAAAATGCCAATATTTCTTGATAAATTTTGCTAGTTAGAATAAGAAACAGATTAATACGAGATTTCCAGATTCCAATTCTAAATTTCAGTTTCTTAAATATAACAATAATTTTTCTATTATTTTTATTTGATTCAATATGATTTATCAGAAAAATTTGAAAATCGAACAAGATACCTTTTATGTGTTGAAATATTCTTTCAGAAACCTGCATTATTTTCCTGAAAACACCACGAGTATTTTTTTTTAAACCGTCGATTGTCCCCTTCATCCATTTCCATATAAGGGAATTTTTATTTTTAAATTATTGCACAATTATAGGGGTTGAAAAGTGTTATGAGATACAAATTCTTTCATAAGCAATGAGGGAATTTCTATTTTAAATAATTGCACCGTTAAAGCATTCCAAGCTTTTAAAATGTATCTGTTTTATCANCAAACGAAGAAAGGGACAAAGTTATATGGTATCTTTAACTTATTTTAGAAGTACTAAAGTCTGATATCATAAAAATGTTGCACTTCCGGCACATCCGGATTAGATATTTTAATGAAACGAAAAAAATATTTAAAAAGAAATGATAATATATCCAAAGTTTTATAAAAAATGTTTTTTATATTGCAAGAGGGTACACACTTAAAATAGAATCTTTATTTAATAAGATTTGTATGCAAGATCCCATATAAATAAAATACTTATAAGGTTTGTTCCAACGGTTGCGGTTGCAGGTAGTTTGTGAATTGTCAATTTCCGCAGTTGATTGTTGTGATCTTTTAAAATATACATTTTATCTTAATAATAATGAGTACTAACATTTTGAAGTGAAATAATACTTTTTATCGGATTTGTTAATATATAAGCTGATACAATTTAATATCTAGAGATATTAGTAGATAAACAACAGTAGTTTCTCTGCATTTTACTTGGTACTCGTAAAATTGTTATTTCAATCAGTTAATTATATTAATTAATAAATAAAGATTGCATGGCTTGGACATAATTATATTCTTTATGATTAATCTCTGGCCATAAAATAACTTCATTTTGAGTTCCGACAATTTGAAAATGGCCTGCAGCTGTTGGAACAATCTTATGAATTTGTTAAGTTATGTAAATATAAGAAAATTGGTAGTACATAACATATTTTTACTCAGAATAATTTAGATAAGTAAGTCTTAGTATTAAATATGTCCTTTCCGTTGTAATGAACCATTTCTAGTTTATATAATAAATTGTTTTGTATTTCATAAAATATTTTTTTATTCCTTTAAACNAACTTGAGCCTAAGATGAGCCTTATTCTACATTTTCATGCAAATCCATGCAGTTTCAAAGAATTCGGAGGTTACAGCCGATTTTCAGCTTCAATGACTGTACCAACATCTACACCTCAAAGATTTAAACACGATTTTAAATTCGATAACTTTTCTTTTTTAAATTGATATTTAAAACTGTTAAAAAGATTTACATACTAACAAAAATATTTGTTGTCTTAAAAAAATATGAGAACTTTCAATCGACAGAAAGATTAAACAAAGTAATCAATTTGCGTCTACATTAAAAAAAATCTTGCATTTTAGAGCGGCCAATAATAGAGATATATACCTTGGTTTTGAATATATGGAAACCGATTTACACAACGTTATTAAAAGAGGGAATATATTAAAGGATGTCCATAAGAGGTACATCATGTACCAGTTGTTGAAAGCTATTAAGTACATTCATTCTGGAAACGTTATACACAGAGACATGAAACCTAGCAACGTGCTGTTAGACAGCTTGTGCCGGTAAGTGTACTATTTGATTTACCCACTTTTTTCATATTCCGATTTTCAGGTTTTTTAATAAAAAACGTACTTGTCCAAGTTCTCACTTGATTTGACGTTTTTAGGTGCAAAATAGCCGATTTTGGTTTGGCGCGGTCATTGACCCAAGGCTCGGAACAGAGTATAGGCGATAGCGATCCAACTTTGACCGATTATGTGGCCACGAGGTGGTACAGAGCTCCTGAGATCTTAATTGCAAATAGGAAGTACGTTACAACCACATACTTTCAAATCGTATCTAAAACTTACGTTAAACTCTAAAGAAAATCAAATTTTCAGATACACGAAAGGTATCGACATGTGGAGTTTGGGTTGCATCCTGGCTGAAATGTCAATAGGAAAGCCGATTTTTCCGGGCACTTCTACGGTGAACCAGGTGGAGAAAATCATGGCCACAATCCCTACGCCAACGGTAGAAGGTTTGTAGAAATGCTTTTAGTACCGCCACACAATTGCATACGAGTATAAAGGTCTGTTTCGCCGGTATTACATCATATTTTTTCCATCTGCCTGGGTTTTTATGATCGGAATCCAAGAATAACTTGTATCCCAGCAATTTTCAATTTTGACGAGACCACTTTTTAATTTAATTTTAATAGTCCGGTCAAAATAGACATTTCAAATAACGAAAATTCCGACAGAGCTAAATTTTGGTGGAGACCTTGAGTACACTATTAGAAATAAAGTCCCCATCGATCCCATGTGTGCCAAAAAAGTTATTCGGGATCAAAGGTCAAAATTTGAGGTTTTTTGGATTACTTTTAGGAAATATTTTTTAGTGGTTCATAAAAAAACGTTCAACTTCATCGTAATAAAAATGTAGAAAACTGTGTTTATTTTTTTAGATATAAATCTCGTCTGCGTGTCTGGCGTAGGATCCTCGATGATCAAAAACGCTTCTTCAGTACAGAAAATACCACTGCAAACGGTATTAGGATCCGCTCCTGCGGACGCCCTGAGTCTCATAAGCCAGCTCCTCGTGTTTAACCCGCACAAGCGCCTAAAAGCCGACGAGGCCCTAGAACACGACTACGTGTCCAGATTCCACGACTCCGACCAGGAAATCATCATGCACACCAACGTAATAATACCATTGAACGACGACATTCGGCTCTCGGTGGACGACTACAGAAACAAATTGTACGAGCTGATGTCCACCCACCACCAGAGGCCGATAATCAAATCAGTTTCGGTCAGGCAAAAGACTTTAGTGCCCGAAGTCTACTCGAAGGTTACCAAAAACGCGGAGAAATACATAAAATCCCACGTACACCTGAAGGAAAGGTATGTGTCCCATTCCGAGCCTAAAATGAACCAACAGAAGACCCACTGGCTTCACACCGCGAACATCAGATCCGATTCCAAGGTGATCAACCAGCAAAACGTAACACTGCCTCCTAACCACAGAATTCAGTCGACGAAGGCCGCGGGAGATTGCAACACTCACAACGCTCACAACGCTCACATGAAATCGAGCAGTGAAGTACCGAAACGGAGATACATTCCTTCGAAGAACAACCTGTACACTTCTTTTAACAGTTACAACAAAAATCACGGTATAATAACCCAGAGCGCTCTACTTGAACTGAGAGCGGCAGGGTTGCGATAACAACTGTAGGATTTTTTAACACGTTTTAAAAGGGGTATTATTTTAATCACATACTGTAACGCATTTTATATTTATTTTGCACTTATATACATTTTTTTAATAAAAATATAACGAAAATTTGTTTGTTTGATGTGGTAGTGTCCTTCAACTGAAATATTAGCGCGTACATCGAAGCGGGCGACATCTATTATTTTACAGTGAGTCTAATAAGGAAACTCGTTTTATTGTTTCATCAGTTCCATCTTTAATTATTATTACCTTCAAGTTTTTTTTGCAAAAATGCAAATGGCAGTTTATTTTAGATATAGAGAAGTCAACAGCGTATTCTATTGTATCACAACTTACCCAATGAGAAAAAACTTATAAAGATGTGGAAAATCAGATTAAAAGCTGAAAACTGTCAAATATCAAAGTGTCACTGACTTATTTGTAGTATTTGTCCACGGTCCGTAAAGAGACCGTGGTATTTGTCTTGCTTTACAACTACTGACAGACGTATAATAACTCTAATGTACGTTAAAATATCTTTAAAAAAACTACAGACTGAAGCCGGTTGTCACAATCACATACAATGCCAAAACAATATAAACATAAACGGACGAACATAGAATACAAATCACATTCAAAATTATGACGTATTTTCCATCTTAGTCGAACAAAAGCAGCGCCATCTATTGATGTTTTCAACAAACAAATTTCACTATTTTTTGTCGTTCCGTATTATAATAAAAAATTATGAAGGAACTAAATTTTCTATAGCTACTGCCTACATCCAAAATATACTCAAAATTCAATTGTCTATGCTGTTGTAGATTAAAATAGGTGTTGAGTTATTACGTAAAAAATTGCAAAATTATTTCATATGCGTGTTTCATTCTCAGTAGAAATAAGTTTAAACATTTAAGAAATTTTCTTTTAACCAAATTGGTAGTAAAATTATATTTAGTTTTTACATCCTGTAAAGATATATAGAAGATTTAAACTTATTATTTAAGTACTAAAAAAAGGAAATTACCACATCTCACTTATAGTGGCTTTATTATAAATAAAAAAATTAAGAACTGAAATTATTGCATTTCGTCCACTAAGGTGCCCTCTAGATGTTGATAGCCTAACCTCCCTAAATTCGTGGATAAAATCTAAGAATCTTAACAGTATTCTTCTCGTGTGGAAAATTTTTCCACCAATCGCGTCCCTTTCTACTACTGCGTACTGCGTCAGCGACAACATTGAAACGACTAAAACGAGTCGGAAGAGGACAGGATGACAGGAAAGTACGGGAAAGTCTAGAAGTGGTCGTCAAAATGGCAGCCACAGATAGCAAAGCTCCTCTCAGAACGGTGAAAAGAGTACAGTTTGGTATCCTTAGTCCAGATGAAATTGTAAGTAAATCATTAATAACAATCTGGTCTTCAAAACTAGTACTGTTTTTTTAATAAAAACGTACTGGGATGAACTTTAAACGACTTGTTTGGTAGTAGTTTACATGTATGTATACGTCTTTGCAAACATACTCTACATAAAATGTAAAAATAAGGGCAAAAAATAGTCGTTTAACTTGGGAAAAACGGATTTATAGGAAATTCTGGGCACTTCTACTACTTTAGCAAATATTTTTGGTTTGCAGTTTTCAGTTACACTTTCTGCTTATAGTTGCAATTGCAAATAATTATGACGGTAATGCTAAACTAGAACTATCTAAAATAAAGACAAGAAAACGAAACAGATAATGCCGTTTTGTTGTTTAATCTCAAACTACAACAAATTTTAAAAAGTAGTCAATTTTTGTAATATTTTGAAATACCTCCTAAGTGGGATTTCCAAACTTAATGGAAATGTACATACATATATTTCTTGTTTGATATTAAATTTTAAGATTTAGAAAATTATGTTTCAACACATTGTAGACGTCTTCAAAAAATAATTACTTCAAAAGTTACTTGACTATTTACTTTTAGAGACGTATGTCAGTTACCGAAGGCGGTATCCGCTTTCCAGAAACCTTGGAAGCGGGCCGTCCTAAGCTCTGTGGACTTATGGACCCGAGACAGGGTGTCATTGACAGAAATTCTAGATGTCA
>NW_019420878.1:0-2282 GCF_000390285.2 Anoplophora glabripennis
GAAAAATATATAAACGGTCAAGCCAATATGCGTGTTAAGTGTTAAGTTGCAATTTTGTTATTGTGAAACGTGAAAGTTATCAAAGTTTGTAAACTTAGGAATATAAAAATAACTCATAGAAATTATTTTAACAAAAAAAAAAAGATGACATTCTAGATACATATGTAGGGATTGGCTTCTATGATATTCTACATATAGACAAGGCGAAATCGGCGGCATCGTATGAAAAAATTAGTGGATTCGATTTTCTTGCATAATCACTCCGTGAGATGTCCTTGAATGAGGATCAAAATGTTACCGGCCGGTAACATAAAAAATTTGATTTTTTGTTATTGATTTTGAGTCTTGAAAATGACCGTTTTTGCATTTTTTCGTACTTTAAATTGTTTATAACTCGGAAACCGTTGATTTTAGGAGCATAGTGCATAGGAACCATTTTGTTTATAATACCCCAAAATACCTAAAAAACTTTTTCCGGAGCAAAACAAGTTATGTTTGCAATTTATTAAAAAAAATAGTTTAAAAAAATTGTGACCAGGTTACCGGCCGGTAACATTTTGATCCTCATTCAGGGACATCTCACGGAGGTGATTATGCAAAAAAATCGAATCCACTAATTTTTTCATACGAAGCCGCCGATTTCGCCTTGTCTAATATGGGACATGGAATCTGATGATCTGCCTTTAAGTAAATTTGCAAAATCATGTTTTTATTTCTGTACACGATTATAATTAGCCCCTGTGTTGAAATTTGGTAAGGTAGTAATATTTTAAATGTTGTCTTTTAGATATAGAAAAATGATATTTTGCTTCTTTTCGTTGTTTACTTAAGAAAAATTAAAATTTTACTTCTTTTTAATGATTTAAATACAAAAATGTTCTATTTACCTAATGTTAATTTTTGCATACTCTATAAATTTGAGATTTAAGAGCATCCGGATCTCAAATATAAAAAAATTGTTAAAATATGCTATTTCTATACTTATTGAGGTTTATTCCATCCAAATATATCTAAAAAAATATATAATAAGTATTTTTTATCATAATAATTAATTTCAAGTTTCTCCCAATTTTCCATTTTTTTATTCTTCATCATTTTGCATCGGAAAAAGTGGATAAAATGTTTTTCTCAATTTTTTCTGTTTATCTCTGAATTGTTAAATCTTTTAAAGGAGTTGCGGCTGTCGTAAACGATTCGGAAGTTTCCAAATCTGAATTATGTTAAGCAAATTACACTACTATATTTTCGTAAGTACTACATTTAATTGTACAGAAGTTCGTAGAACGACCTCTGAAACACCCTCTATACATTCTTAAAATTCTGTTGGTTAATAAATAAGGGGATTATTCCAAGACGCGGTCATAAATCGTCAGCAACATCTTAGGTGTATATAATTTTCAATAAAAAGCGTACGAAATCCAATTACTTACAAATAAATATGTTTAATATTAGATTGAGACATTCGAGCGGGACTGGTTTTTACAGTAAATGGATCGTATTTTAATTACTCGATTTTGCATATGCACCTGCTGCTTGTGCTTACAACGATTGGTTACTACAAAATACACACCAGTGGAAGGAGTCGAAAATAACCTTCCACATATACAACCAAATTTTACCAAGGAATTACTAAAAAAATTGAAGGCCATTACCGATCACGCATAATAAATCAAAATGTACAAATTCATTACGTGTTAGAAAGGATGAGCAGAATAAAAAAAAATGTTATTTGTGGAATATTTCAAAATTAGGTAACCTTTAAATTAAATTAGGCTAATAGGTATGAATTTTAAACTCTCTACATACCATTTGTATAGGTTGAGTTAGAATATCCGTGACTGCATTTTAAGAACCTAGTGATAGAAAATTGAGAAAACTCGTGAACAATTTCTATGTGAAGACGTATTAATGGATATACGAAAGGATCTCTTTTAGGGGTAAATATAGACAAAAAAAATAAATTAACTAATAATTAAACAATCCCATTAATTTCCAATATTTCACAGTGTTATATATGTAATTTTCTATTAGTTAATTTAGAAGATAAAAAATATGTTTTAAAGTATATTCGTTTAATACTAGACGTACATAACAACTAGGTCAAAATTTGGATTAGTATGTCGGTATACAGGGTTGTCCGAATTTTGTGCAGGAAAGTTCGAGGGTAGATAGATCTCTTTAAAATAGTAAGTGTTTGCCTTATAAACATAGGTCTGGAACGGCCTCGTTTTAGAGATACAGTGTGTTGAAGTTGTTAAAAAATTTTGATTTTTTGTTTATAT
>NW_019420878.1:3974-5703 GCF_000390285.2 Anoplophora glabripennis
TATGAGCTCTAAAGGTACAACCAGTGGTGAACAACTGGGCAGGGGTCATCTCCATTTTTATAAAAAAAAACCTACGCCACTGTATTTTTTACACGCTATTGTAACGGATTTATATTCTATTGCACGAAATACGTAAAAAAGGTAACTTGAATTTTTTCCCTAAAGTTCGCCGTTCTCAAGTTATTTATACCAACACAATCCTCTTGTAGAAGACACTTCTAACCATAATATTATACGAATATTTATGTTTATGCTTAAAAGTAAGTGCAATTTGTAAGCATATCAACAAAATTCTTTACACTTGTCGCTTTAATCTTTTTGGATTAAAACGATATTTGGAAAATCACAATGGAGTAATGAAAGGCACAGAAATGAAATTTTAAGAGCATTTGACGATGATCTTTGACTAAATACACGAAGAACGTCTCGGCAACTTGAGGTGAGTAAATCGAAAATTTGAAAGGTTCTACATAAGGATGGCAGAAATCCGTACCATCTGTGCAAAATTTAGTTCCGGGACCTGCCGAGAGACGCCCGAATTTTTATCAGTGGTTTTTAGAATTCTTACTAGAAATATTGTGGACCGATGAGGCTGCGTTCACAAGGCGAGAGGTAGTGTATTTTCACAATTTGCATATTTGGTCACAAGAAAATCCTCATGAAATTCGGACAAAATCTTCAACTCGAATTTTCTGTGAAAGTATGGCTCGGAATAATTCGCAATAAAGTATGTGCACCTTTCTTCTTGCCGCCCCATTTAAATTCCCAGCCTTTTCTAAACTTTCTAGAAAACCATCTATTTGAATTATTAGAGGATGTTCCATTAAATATACGACAAAATACTGGATACAAATGGATGGTGCTCCTTGAGGAGAATAATACAAGAATGGCTTAATGAAAATTATATGGGGTGATGGATAGGCAGAAGACCAAATGCCAATCTCAACCATAATGTTGGAGAGGGTCCAGTGTCTCAGCCAGCCAGATCGCCAGATCTAAACCCCCTGGATTTCTATGTTTAGGGTTACCTATCTGAAAAGTAGAGTTTACTCCAATAGAGATACTAGACTACAACTACTGTAGCGAATAGAAGGCAGGTGTAATGATTTAAAAGAAAACCACCACATGTTATTAGCTTCAATTAGTTCTATTAATAGAAGATGTCAGAAATGTATGGATGTGGGTGGTTCGCATTTTGAACAATTGCTGTAAATACGTAACGTTAATTTTGTTTCTTGTTTAGTTATTGTTGCTTGGTAAATGTATTATTATTATTATTTTCATAAATTATTCTTATTTGTAAAGATTAGGCCTCCAGGGGAAACTAAAACACACCGGGAACACTACCTCACAGGTGATATGGAAAGAATTTTGTTGATGTGCTTACAAATTGCACTTACTTTTAAGCATAAGTGGCATGAATAACTTGAAAATGGTGAATCTTAGGGAAAAAATTCAAGTTAGCTTTTTTACGTAGTCAGTGCATTAGAATATAAATCCGTTACAATACCTTGTAAAAAATACAATGGCGTAGGTTTTTTTTTATAAAAAGGGGGTGACCCCTATCCAGTTGTACACCACTGGTTGAACCTTTATGGCTAAAATTTTAGGGAATACAAGGTCTACTATGATACATTATATGTACCAAATTTTATTGAGATCGGTTAATAGATTCCGGAGATACAAATAAAAAATTAATTTTTTTCAACACCTTCAACACCCTGTATCT
>NW_019420879.1:0-5710 GCF_000390285.2 Anoplophora glabripennis
CTGATTCTCACCCTGACCGGGGAAAATGCGTCTATGTTTTTCATAACGCCTTCGGGAGAGCTGAGGTTGAGAGAAGCGAAAGGTTTGTATAAAATTGTACGGTGTACAATTGTCGCAAATTTCAAATGGTCAAGGTACAACGGCTGTATTGTTGGTTGCTTTCTTGAGGCGTCAGCAAACAATGCAAAACTTTATATATACAGGGTCGGAAAGTCCCCATGGTTCATCCACAAATAAGATCCATTTCCACTTGTAATTCAGCGACCGGTGGTCATCTTTGTTTTCGTCGTTTGCCTTTTCTGTAATAGATGTCACTACTTATACAATTCCGACTTCGTATTCCGATATGTTAATACAATCCGTTAACAGAGAGCAGAAAAAGTAATGCCAGATCTACATATTTTTTTGGAATTGGGGAAATGGGGAATTTTGCTTTATTTCTTGGGATTTTTAAGTCATTTTAAAACGTATTTTTAAATAACAACTAAATGAACTTTAAATACAGCTGAGCACTATACTCCATTTGAATAACTTCTCAGTAGGAGAAACAAGGTCACTAGATTTACAAACAGAGGTATCTACTAGCTAGTGTAAAAAGTTTTCTTTGTTACGCGTTGTGCTGCCCTCTGTTAACGAATGGTATTAACATGTCAAAGTCGAAATTATATAAGTAGTGATATCTATTAAAGAAAAGCCAAACGACGAAAACAAAGATGACTACCGGTCGCTGAATTACAAGTGGAAGTGAATCTTATTTATGGAAGGGCGAAACGGGCGGTGACTATGAGACGCCTTCATTATAGCCATGGATAAATGAAGGACAACCAATCCCCAAAGTTTGACCAGATTTAAATATAGGAGGTTGCCATGTGGATATAGACAATGGAACATTTGAAAAATAATAATAATAATNTTGTGAAAACTTAATTTTTCTTTCAACCTTTTCATACCCAAATTCAAACAACAGAGCGCTTTAGTCGCAGCCCATGCACAATTGGGAACAGGGCATTGTTGTCAAATCTCATGATTTAACCCTTTCACTGCTCCAGACGTATTTATTCGCTAAAAATGTATAGGGCTCAAACTGCTCCAGACGGATTAATTTGCTTGAATAGTTAAATTGGATCAGGCTGCTCAAACCGTATATATTCGCAACCATGCGCATTAGTTGCGATTGGTATGAGGAATTTTTGCGGGCAGAGCTTATAGAGATTGTGACAAATATTTTTATGGAAAGAGGTACTGGTAATAATGCCAAGATTGTTCATCTCTCTTTCAGTTTCTATTTAGTATAGCTGTCGATATACTGTATATTATTTAAAATAAAATCGTAAAATTGATTGTAAATCGTAATTTAACACAACATAATGTACAGGTGTTTTAAAATCTTATGAGCTTTGACCTTCATATGCGCAGAAACATAATTCCGACCGTCACCTAAATTATTCTACGTCCTAAAAACATTACATCTATTATTCACAGTCTATCTCTAGCTTTCGTAGCGTAAAAAGCCTTTGATCCGATTACAAATATAATAATAAAGTGCCCTATTCTTTATTATTTTAATTTAAGCAATAAAAATAAATATAACAAACGTTCGCCAGTTGACTTTATTGATGCCCGAGCGCCTTAGTTCATTTCTGGTTGTAATGAGGCACGTGGTCTAATTCTGAGTCAATGTTTTCACAACGTGCATATTGGAAGAATTATGCGGATGCGCCACGCCTTTCACGCATTTTGCGGCTCATGAGATATTAAAACACCTCTAAAACTATAAGTGGTCTAACTGCTCCATACGTATATGTTCGCACGCGATAAACTATCCCACACGGCGCGGTAGCTACGTTCAGACATATTGTGCAGCAAAAGGGTTAAACGAATAGTTACTAAAAAGCAAATTTGTTGAGTGGGTAATTGTCTGGAGCCCTATCATCCCACAGAAATGAAAAAGTAATTCTTTTAAATAAGCTACTAATTAGCACCTAATACTTAAGTAATTTAAGAGAAAACTCAAGCTGTAATCAGTAATGATATATGAAATACACAAAAATAAGTAAGTAAAGTGTTTATTGACCTGATTTTTACAGCATATGACATACTTGTAATTTTGTGGCTAATCGTCAAGTACTTACTGGTATCAGGATCCTCTTCCACGGCTTTTAAAATTTCTGGTTCTCACACTCTGATTTTGTACACATCCAACATTAGCGCATTGGTGTTCAAAACTCCCGTCATCTCTTAAATGTTGAACCAATCTTACAAACATTTTCTTATTCGGTACTTATGATAATCTTTCTGATATTGTCTTCTTTGCACCTGACAAAAAGTAGACTTTAAGTAGTAGGTATTTTTATTTATTTCGATTTTTAAAACAAAAATAATTATTATAAAACAATTTCTTTTTATTTACAATTAGTAACCAATATTGGTAAATACTTAATAAACCATGTTGAAATTTTTAATTTTTTGAAAACAATTTAAAAAAAAATATGTTGACTCTAAAGTGACACTTTGTCATATTAAAACAATGTAGTGGCGATGTAAGAATTAAAGTGAAGTTTAAAAAACTAATTATTTGATTAAAAAAAAATAAAAGTTCAGATTTGTATTCAGGGGAAAACTACTATTGCCCCTAAAAAACTAACCCCCACTCATAGTTACACCCTGTATAGTCCAAAACAAAGCTATGTAGTGCACTATCTTGCCAAATTGTTTATTTTTTTATAAAAATCGGCTGTCATTTGATAATTTTAATTCATATTGCCAGGTAGAGTGGGATATGAGCGAAAAGCAGAACAATCCAGAAGATTTTGCCTTGAAACTTTGTGCGGAATTGGGGTTAGGCGGGGAATTTGTCACGGCAATTGCCTATTCCATTCGTGGACAGCTCTCTTGGCATCAGAGAACTTATGCTTTTAGTGAAGCTCCACTTCCCACTGTGGAGGTACCTTTCAGGACACCCAGTGAATCGGATCAGTGGGCCCCTTTCCTGGAAACCCTTACTGACGCCGAAATGGAAAAGAAGATTAGGGATCAAGATAGAAATACCCGCCGAATTAGGAGGCTGGCGAATACAACACCCGGATGGTAGAATAATATTGCGTAAAGCACATATTGTACTCGTTCGAACATCTATGTTGATTCTGCTTCAAGTGTTTACATTTAGTTTGTCGCAACTAACAAAATTATTTATACAAGTAAATTCTATAGGTATATTCCCTAAATCATATATAATTGATTTGCAAAAAAATTGAGGATTATCAATTTTAATAATATTTGTAAAAAATATAAATGATGAACACTCATTTTTATTCTTCAATATGCCGATTTTTTGTTTACTGCTCCTACAAATATCCTATAATCTGTTTAAAATGGAATGGCGTAATAAAAGCTTGTCTCGATCATAATAAAATCTCTTATACCTAAATTCCAAAATAGGCAGTAAGTATCATACATAATAAAATAAAACCACAATTTTTATGTTTCTAATCTGATAAAATAATTTTGTGTATTCTCCACAATGAAACTGTAATGTGCTGTTCATTTCGCATAGTGTTCCGATGATATATCCAGCTTACACACAAGAATTTTGCAACGTTCTATAGTTACAAGTGCCCATTTGTGTCTTTGCTTATCGTTTACAAAAAAGAGACATGACCAGTGCTGCATTTTCATTTCTGGATGAGTCAGTATCCAAGTTAGTCGTTTCCTTTTGTGTCATATGTGTGCAAGTGCGAAAATTGTGTTATTTTCACATTTTAATTATTCCAGTGTGTTTTTAAAAATGGAATTGCATGCAAGTGCTAATCGGTTAAGAACGTTGTATGATAAACAATGTTTATCAGGAGGATAGTTGCTAGGAGGATTAACAGATTTTGTTACAAATGAAGAAAATTAAATTTGCCTAGATTGTCCTAAGGAGTTTTACTGTGTATTATGCATGAAATGAACTTTAGTTAGTTAAAATAAAATCAAAGATATATGCTTATAGAAAGGAACAAAAATGTAGTATAGCAAAGAATATTTAGAAAAAATAATAGATCATACATCAAAAACAAAGATACAGGGTGTTAATGATAAGTTTTGCCAAACTTTAATGGCGTATTCTACCGATGAAAATAATCAACTTTTGCCCAATAAAAATTTTTGATAGGACGCTTCCCTACGGAGATACAGGGTGTTAAAAGTTTCAAATATTTATATGATTTTTCCTGTAACTTCACTGGCAAAAAATATTTAGTGATAAAATTTGGGGAATGACATTTTTTTAGTAGACTATTTTTTCATGGATAACTGGGGAGTAGGGAACTTTTTTGAAAAAAAATTGTCCGCCAGTGGTTTTTTAAATGATTTTAAATGTTTTTGAAAAGTACAATCAATTTGTGGCAATAAAGTATTCTTGTAAAGTATTCGTAAAATTTACTGGTTTTTAGATAATTGGGAAATCAAATAAGAAGATACTTAAGTACCTATGTTGTTATTTATCATTTTCTATTGATAGCTAAATGTGTATAGTTGTTACGATGTTAGTTGGAACCTGTAAATTTTAAAGCACAGGACCGTACGCACTTCTCCTGAAATTTTTTCTTATGCTTTGACCATGGTGTGTCTCATAATTTATACTTGAATAGCAATTCTGCGAGTCCAGTATTGGTAAACTAGTCCACCTAATGTAAAATTGAAGGCGGCATGCTGGTCATCAAAGCTTACCTGTATTGGTACACTAGATCGTAAATAATTTTTTTGTATGGTACACGGGTTCACTTAGCTTTGCCGCTTTGCCAGTGCCGTGCAGAGCATTGCTTGGCGGGGTATTTTGTTGGTATAGGACGTATTATTATTTATTAGTTGATATTATTATTTGTTCATATCGTAACCAGTAAAGGGTGTTATTAAAATAAATGTTATATGCAATTATCTAGTAATTTAGCGTGGCTCTCTGGAGACTCTTTGGAGCGGAGGATAACGAAATACGGGAAAATCCCCAAATAGTGTAACCGGTTTTTGTCGAAAGTATCGAAACAAACTCAGTTTAAAAACAAAGAATTACAGGTAAAAAGTCAACGTATGATATTAAATATATATGAATGTTTGAAAATTGAAAGTAGTGAACAATGTGGTAAAAAAGTTAGGAAACGGATTAACGAATTAACTAAGATATCCAAAAATGGCAAATTTATTAATAATAATTAAAGAAGGATTGATCACGGTACAAAGAGGAAACGGAAAAATGCAAAATTGACTATTTTACCAGATGTAATGCAGCGCACAATTTATAATATGTATAAAGAAAATAAAGTTCCTACTTTAAACATGATTCGAGATAAATTAAGCGATTATCCTAATTATAATTATAAATCTTTAGATATTTTACGACGTGATTTATTACAATGCGGTTTTTAACATAAAAAACTTGACAATCGTATGGTAATATAGCTCGGAATATAGTATATCTAGACGAGACAGGGCTAAATTTTTCTGTACGTCTATGGATTACGTAAAATTTATGAGGCAAATGTTTTTATGCGGTTCCAATTGAGATCGTAACCACTATACTCTGTTAGAATTTTTTCAGGAAATTCATAAAAACAAACCATTAAGACCATTTGAAATATTTGATCAATGGAAAACAAAGAAATTATCCTATTTTGTATGAACTCAGGATATACCGGCGTCGCAAACCTCGCAGTGATAGCCACCGACAGCGGGA
>NW_019420880.1:0-718 GCF_000390285.2 Anoplophora glabripennis
ACCAATAACTTCAAATGAAGATAATGTGATAAATGTGCTAGCCTATTTTAATGTTCATCCAGAATCCTCAATTCTTGCCGCAGAGTATGATTTAGACATTTCACGAGCGTCTTTTCACAGGATGCTAAGAACTAATGATATGTATCCATACAAATTTAAGCTACTTTCTGCTCGTCATTCGGGTGAAGCCGTGCAACGTGTACAATTTTGTGAAACGATGTTAGTGGGATACTAAGAAGATCCACAATTTTTGCAACATATTATATGGACAGACGAGTCAAAATTTACGAGAGAAGGTATTTTTAATAGACATAATACTCATTTGTGCTCATCTAAAAATCCTTATATTATCCGGGAAAGAAACTTTCAAAATAAATTTAGCGCAAATGTTTTTTGTCTAATTAAAGATAACCAAATTTCTTACCATATCTACGACGAAGAAAATTTAAATGCCGACAGATATCTCAATATTTTGCAAACGGTTGTGGCAGATTTTCTAGATGATATACCTTTAGACAAACTAAGGAAGTGTTGGTATCAATTAGACGCGGCTCCACCTCACTGTCACAATCAAATCGATCAACAGCTGACTGAAATGTTTGAAGATAGATGGATGAGACGCCTAGGACCGTGGAATTGGCCAGTGAGGTCTCCCGACCTCACTCCATTAGATTTTTATGTTTGGGGAGTAATAAAGCAAAAAGTTTATTCTACACCC
>NW_019420880.1:4668-5703 GCF_000390285.2 Anoplophora glabripennis
CCCCCCCCTCCCCTTTCAAATCTTAAATAGGAACCACCATTGTTTATTGCAAATTCGAATTCTACGGCTGAAAGTACGTAGAATTTCTCTGAAACATTTTTCCTTCGATTCATGATAGATAGCGTTGTAATCGACGAAATTCAATTGTTTCCCATTTCTCCTACTGAGAACCTAAGTATACGATTCTGCAATGTGTTTGCAATAAAAACCACCACGTTTTGTAAATACTCGAAATTCGTCACTAAAAAAGTTTATCCAATTTGCTCCAATTTGCAAATTTCGAATAACTGGGATATTGTTACCTGTGTAAATGTAAATAGTTGGTGAATAAACTACTTTGAGCGTAACTAGGAATGACGTGGAGTTCTGTTCCCTTCGAGGAGCTTAATTAAAATGACTTGTTTCTTAAAGTTATTTCTAGCTCTCTACATTTATTTTGTGTTTTAACAAAGGAAATGATAACTTTAAAACAAAATACAAAAAAATATATTGAAAGCAAATTTAATCAAGCACTTGACAAGTCGTTTTTCAGTAACTGAAAATTTGATAAATAAGATTTGTTTTAAAACCAATTTTGATTATTTACAAAGTAATGTATGTATGTACAATGTATTTTTAATGCAAACTTATTACAGAATCGTTCATCGGTTCAGTAGGAGAAATTTAAAAAATTGAATATCGTAGATTACGGCGACATTTATCACGAATCTATATAAATGTTTTAGACAAATCCTACGTACATTTAGCCGTTGAATCTGAATCTGCAATAAAAAATAGGGACGCCTATTTAAGATTTCAAAGTTATCCCCCGTCGCACCTACAAGGAGGAGGAGAGGGACTAATTTTACACTATATTACAGAATTAATAATTAATAATTAAGAATTAATAATAATTATTACAGAATTTTAAAACGTCCCATTTGTGTTTTTTTAATTTATGAATTTATTATAGCCATGGAATTAGACCCCTCGTCTACGCTTATGCTATGACGTTTCTCAGGACGGGTTAAATCAAGTCCGTTTACACCCACTAAA
>NW_019420881.1:0-5708 GCF_000390285.2 Anoplophora glabripennis
AGATGTAATGTTATGTTAATGTTGTATGTTGTTAATTGTTGTTCATTACACGCAAGAATTATTAATAATTCTGTAAGTTTTTTTTCTCAAAAACGGAGCTTCGCAGGGCAAAAACTCAAGAGATCTTTTATCTTTCGAATAGAAGGGGGATTTCAAAAATAATTTATATATCTTCTGTTGTGGTCCTAATTACTACGAATTCCAAAATCTTGTAACAGATTTACATTCATGTAAAGTTACAGGCAAAACTGGTTAGGTTCAATTTCTAAAGTTGTATCGGTCTTAAAAGTTTCATAGTGCCAATTGCTTACTGCAGACGGCTAAATAACTTTAAATCTAATAAATGGTGTAGGGTCATCCAGAGCTGATGGTGAGTATTATGGTAAAATGATACAAGTATTTTACTCAAAATATATCTTGGTAAGTTTATCACCCTAAGGACAGCAACGTCATCAAAGTTGTTTCCTCCAGTTTTATAATTATGTATTTTTTAACAATTTTATTAAAAACGTTTTGCTAAATCTCTCCTTATTCGAAATATACATTGAAAATTAATGATAGTTTTATAAACAATGGTCTAAAAATGTTCCGTTGCGAAAATAAGGGGTGTTAAAATTTTAAGAAAAAGAAGGAAATTAATTAATATTTTCGAAATCGCTTGAGACATTTCAGTAATATTTAGTACGTAGTTATAATTAATAAAGGCGCATGTTTTCAATACAAACATAATTTTTAGCTCTAACAGTGGCGTGCGTACGAGAAGTGACTTTGATATCTTTAAAGAAAAAAATGGTACGCCAATGGTTTTTTTCCCAAATAAAATTATTTTTGAAATCCGCTTTCAATTCGAAAGATAAGAGCTCTCTTGAGTTTTTGTCCTGCGATGCGTCGTTTTTGAGTAAAAAAATAAGAACCGTTGTATTGTCCGTAAAATGTAATTATTAAAGAATATAAATTTGCAATAAACGAAACCTAGTTGGCCTAGAATGTGTCACTTGGATTTCTGACATTTTGAAGTAAGTACCTATCTGTCGTTCAAATTATGTTCACTGTAAATATCTTATTTTTATAATTTTGTTAATAATAGTGAATTATTCAAATGTTGAAATGGTGCAAATGCATTACGTGTATGGCCTCGCCGAGGATAATTNTACCAATTGCTTACTGCAGACGGCTAAATAACTTTAAATCTAATAAATGGTGTAGGGTCATCCAGAACTGATGGTGAGTCTTATGGTAAAATGATCTAAATCTCCCCTTATTCGAAATATACATTGAAAATTAATGATAGTTTTATAAACAATGGTCTAAAAATGTTCCGTTGCGGGTGTTAAAATTTTAAGAAAAAGAAGGAAATTAATTAATATTTTCGAAATCGCTTGAGACATTTCAGTAATATTTAGTACGTAGTTATAGTTAATAAAGGCGCATGTTTTCAATACAAACATAATTTTTAGCTCTAACAGTGGCGTGCGTACGAGAAGTGACTTTGATATCTTTAAAGAAAAGAATGGTACGCCAATGGTTTTTTTCCCAAATAAAATTATTTTTGAAGTCCGCTTTCAATTCGAAAGATAAGAGCTCTCTTGAGTTTTTGTCCTGCGATGCGCCGTTTTTGAGTAAAAAAATAAGAACCGTTGTATTGTCCGTAAAATGTAATTATTAAAGAATACAAATTTGCAATAAACGAAACCTAGTTGGCCTAGAATGTGTCACTTGGATTTCTGACATTTTGAAGTAAGTACCTATCTGTCGTTCAAATTATGTTCACTGTAAATATCTTATTTTTATAATTTTGTTAATAATAGTGAATTATTCAAATGTTGAAATGGTGCAAATGCATTACGTGTATGGCCTCGCCGAGGATAATGCAGACCAAACCAGACGTATTTATCACCAGATATATCCCAATCGTGCATTGCCAGATATAGTCCAAGCTACAGTGACTCTATACAAGACAGTGGCGACAATAGAGTGTATCATTTTTAATTGGTCCACGTGATTTTAGCTGCCATGTTGCATCCAGTATCAAATTCATATGTGAAATGTCATGGTGTCAGGAGCGTTCTTATGGTGTTAATTTGTATTGTTTTATTTTAATTTTGGTGATTACTAGTGAAACTATTGGGTATTCTGTGCTAAAGGATAGTTATAATGTCGCAGAAGCTTCATGAGGACGATGACCTTGAATTTCTTTCAGGCTTTTTGGACACCATAACAAAAAATATAAGACCTACTTATAAGGAAGTTAAGGTTCCTGCTAACATAGAAGAAATAAAATTTAATCTTAGTTTTAGTGAATTAAATTATCTTTATAATGTGTGCGGATATATTGCCCATAGTATCGTTAAAACGTCAAAAACTTGTACAAACTGTCTGCATGCTGTTGGTTTTAAAACGCCGATCTATAAAACATGTTCAAAATTTAGCGTACTTAAGAGATTTAGAGAACATTCAGTCTTTTTTGCAATGAAGCGGTATTTTGTTTCTTCTTGCAGATGGAAAGTACTTTTACAACATTTTTTGCGATTGAATCTTGACAAAACATAAATTTAAAAGAGTTTTTCTTAAAAGAAATGTCTGGTTTAAATTTAGATCTACCAAATTGTCATCAGATCAAAAATAAAATTGTTAAAAGATTTATTATGTTCCGATTAAAAATAGCTTCCAAAAAATGTCAAAAAGCATGCAAAAAGCTTGCAAGTAAAAGTGTTGCTGGACATTTATTGTAACAAATACTATCACTAGTATTAAGTATTCGTTTTTCTAATGTAAACCCAATAAATTTCATTGTGTAATGTAGGTATGCTTAAATTTACTTGCCTAGAAAATATAAACCAATAGTTGTTATTATTATATATTTATCCTTCCCTATTGCGCAAGTAGATTCTATATTCATTCATTATTTAAAATCACTTTCCAAGGGAGTTATTTGCCTAAAACTGTGAGTACAATTTAAAAGAAAAATACTTTTGTACTTAATTTATTTTTTATAAAAGTTACTTTCAATTTCAACATGGCGGATGGACGGGGTTTAGTCGCTATTGTCGCCACTGTCTTGCATATAGCCACTGTAGTCCAAACATTATAGAGAAATGCTTACAGAAATTATTACCTGTACAAAAAAATATGACCGTATAGAAAATTAAATTTTAAATTCAGTTTCTTGTTCTTTAAATTCGATCCAAAATGGCGAACATGGTTAAAAAGGATTGCAAGAAAACGGTTTTTCTAAAATAACTAAAAAAATATAATATCGATTGAAAAATTTTAAATGACAAAGTTGTAGATTTTAAAAAATCTATCGACTGATTTTTTGTAAGTATCGATTGCTTTGTTACTTTTCAACATATATCGAAAAAGCCGTTAACAATCTTCTCTTTTCTCTTCTTCTATAACTCGTTTACATTTACGTGCCCATATTTGCTATTTACTGCATGCATAGCCCGCGGCAAGCCAGAAAAGTGCATTTTTGAAAAATTTAAAAATATTAATTATTTTTCGAGATATATCAATTTTTTGAAAAAAAAAGCGCTCTCGAAAATTGGTTAGATCTTCTCAACGGTTAGTCCTACAGTAACGATTTTCGGTTTATTTTCATCGTAAAGAGTTATTAACATTAGGCCGTGACAGAGTGCTTGGACTAATAGTCGAACCTTTTTTAATATTCATCGACGTCTTGTTGAAACTAGTAGTGTCCGAAAACGTACATCTGAAGGTAGACCTCGAAAAGTAAGAATACCTGAAATTGTGAAAGCGATGCTGCACGAAGTCGAAGAACATCCTATAACGAGTACGAGGAAGATCGCCAGATATTTCAATATTTGCCACTAAATTGTTTGGAGAATTTTAGTCGATTTTTTGTTATATCCGTACCAAATTTTAAGAGTACAGGCATTACTTGCTAGAGATTTTCCAAAGCATATGACCTTTTGTCAGTGGTATTTTCATAATGTTGAGCGAAATCCACAATTTGAATCACACATTCTGTTCACGAATAAAACTAATTTTCAAAAAATGCCATTGAAAATTTTCACAGCAATCATTTGTGGGCAGTTGAAAATCCACATGCCATAACGGAAACCCATTTCCAACACCAATTTTCGGTCAACGTATGGGCAGGAATCATTGGGGAGCACTTTATTGGACCATTCTTCCTGCCGCCGGCGGGACGACTTGACGGACAATCTTACTGCAATTTCCTTCAAGGACAATTGCCTTTGCTATTTGAGGATGTTCCGATAGCAATAAGAAACCAAATGTGATACATGCACGATGGTGCACAGTACATTTCACTGTAATGGTTCGCAATTATTTACAAACTGTTTATCCAAATCGTTGGATTGTCCGCGGTGGTCCTCAAGAATGACTACCAAGGTCCCTCGACCTTAATAGTACACCAGTTCCATTAATTCTGTAGAAGAATTAAGAGAAAGAATAATGTGATAGAATTAAGAATACTCCGACAATATTTCAACGAGTGCGCAATTCCATGAGAAGGAGTGCGGAAACATACATATTAAGTGAACAAGTTTCAACAATTTTTGTAATAATAGTTTGATATTACCTAGTTGTAATGTTATGTTAATGTTGTATGTTGTTAATTGTTTTTCATTACACGCAGGTGCCAACCTGTAATGTATTTAATTTTTGCTATTAAATTATTAATAATTCTGTAAGTTTTTTTCTCAAAAACGGAGCTTCGCAGGGCAAAAACTCAAGAGATCTTTAATCTTTCGAATAGAAGGGGGATTTCAAAAATAATTTTATTTGAGGAAAACCAATGACGTATCATTTTCTTCTTTAAATATATCAAAGCCAGTGCTTGTACGCACGCCCCTATTAGAGTTAAAAATTACGTTTGTATTGAAAAATATTCGCCTTTATTAACTATCACTATGTACTAAATATCACTGAAATGTCTCAAGCGGTTTCGAAAATATTAATTAATTTCCTTCTTTTTCCAAAAATTTTAAGACCCCGTGCATTCGCAACGGAACATTTTTGAACCACAGTTTATAAAGCAAACTATCATTCATTTTCTATGTACAATCACACCCTTAAATATTCGCATATCATTAAGGAACACCCTGTATAACGCTGCAAGTTTGAGGTAAGAATTCTGTTCACAAATATGGCTAGAAATAGTTGATTCAAAATAATTTCATGTTTCTATCTTCATCGCTAGAAATACTACTAACGTATTGTCTGAAGTTTTTCTTTATTTTTTTAGCTAAACTGTCAAAGCTATTAAAATTTAAAAAACTGTAAAAGCTATTAAAACGAAAAGTCAAAAAAAGTTTAGAAGACGAAAACAGTGGATTTTCGAAAACTTTTTAAAGTGCGCGATATTAAGTGATGTGTTTTTGTATTTTCCATTTGTCTGCTTTTTTCATAGTGAGATTTTTTCGGTTAGGCAAAACTATTTTCATAAAAATTACCCCGCACCGATCCATTTGGTGCAAGGGTTTATTTAATTAATTTTTATAATTTTTTCACAGGTGGCCATTTTCTATTCGCTCTTTCTGTTTTCCTTTAACGACGGTCAATCATCAGTTCTGGATTACCATGTACAAATAGAAAACAATAAATTAAGAAAGAATATCAGGGTACTTCTCTCGTCATAGATGGTAAAGACATACTTCATTCTGAAATTATTATATATAAATGTTATCTTCTTAATTTATGCAGGGTATTTCAGGATAAAT
>NW_019420882.1:0-899 GCF_000390285.2 Anoplophora glabripennis
AAGGGTGCAGTCTGGAGAATGGGAGCAGTCGGGATAGTGGGTGCATTCGGGATAGTGGGCGCAGTCTGGACAGTTGGAGGGGATTCGTCGCGCACGTTTACATCGTGCACTATAATTATAGAGTCACTGGGGGCATCGATGGAATGTTTAACTTTTTTTGATGATGAGCTTGTCTTCTCAACCGATTTCCTTTTTTTTGGCGACTTTTCTAATTTGAAGTCATCGTCAGATATAGGCGACAGCGCTTTAGGGATATTATGTTCAACCACCGCGCTAACATATGCCTGGTTTAAAATGGTGTCGTTCCTCGGAGACACAGATGACACACCACACTCTGGACCCTCAGTACTGGATGTTATCGTTGCAGTTGGAACACGTGCCACAACGGTAGTTGGTACGACACTTTGAGATTGACGATAGGTTGTATAATAATTTTGTATGCTGCGACGATCTTCAGGTGACAACACCGGCATCGGTTTACCTGAAGTCGATTTACGCGAAGTCGACACTTTTTTTGGTGCAGTTGAGCTTCTCCCCATTTTCCAAAATCTTCAAAAAACAGTTTCACAAACAATAACAAAACGAACACAAAGACTTTCACGATTGGTTGGTAATCCAAAGAAGATGTACAACTGAACTCCTCTCACGATGCACACCCTTTTTGTTGATTTTTAAGCCCCACCTACTACCCACACCTCTTTCAACCCCGCCACTTACTACCCACACCCATTTCAATACCCCACTCAGTCATATACCAATTAAATTTCTTAATGCCCCACTTACTACCCCCACACCCCTTTCAATGCCCCACTCAACCATATACCAATTAAATGTCTTGGGTAATTTAAAATTATTTAATGAAAATGTATTACATTCCATCATTTGGTCCAAATATATAT
>NW_019420882.1:2234-5698 GCF_000390285.2 Anoplophora glabripennis
TTATTTACGAAAAATTACTAAAATTATTTTTTCTTTATTGAAAAAATATCGGTTTATTTAACAAATCTAACAAATATTGTAATGTAGAAAAAAATATTATAATATACAAGAAAAAAATATATCATATTACATTCCTTCATTTATACAGTTCCTAGAAAGATGTTAGAACCACTTAGGTAATAGGTATAATTATGTTGTTTACGGATTGTTAAAGGATTTAACTATCTCTATCATGATTAAATGTCTCGACAATTTTACAAAAATTCATTTTCACATAATGAAAAGAAAACAAGGAAACAAGTAGGTAGTAAAATTATTTTTTCTTTATTGAAAAAACATCGGTTTATTTTTCTAACAAATATTGTAATGTACAAAAAAAATATTATAATATACAAAAAATATATGATATTACATCCCTTCATTTATTGGATTCCTAGAAGGATGTTAGAACCACTTAGGAAATAGGTATAATTATGATGTTTACGGATTGTTAAAGGATTTAACTATCTCTACCATGATTAAATGTTTCGATAATTTTACAAAAACAATCATTTTCACATTATGAAAATAAACAAGTATTACTAAAAATTATTTTTCTTTATTGAAAAATACATGTATGGGCTTATTTTTTCTAACAATTATTATAATATATAAAAATATATGATATATTACATCTCATTTATTTAATTCTTGGAAGGATTCAGACTCCGTAATTATTTTAGTTTTCTCAGATAATCCTATTTCTAGAAATATTTTGGTTGTAAAATAAAATGTTATTTAATTTGTTTACTGTTGACATTATGATGAACCCTATCATAAACCAAAGTAGATGGGATTGTAAGGTTTAAATGTCTCAATAATTTCACAAAAAAATCATTTTCACATTGTGAAAATAAAACAAGTATTACTAAAAATGATTTTTCTTTATTGAAAAATACATGCATGGGTTTATTTTTCTAACAAATATTATAATATACAAAAAATATATGATATAATACATTCATTCATTTAATTCTTTGAAAGATTCGGGTTCCGTAATTATTTTAGTTTCCTCAGATAATCCTATTTCTAGAAATATTTTTGGTTGTAAAATAAAATGTTATTTAATTTGTTTACTGTTGCCATTAAGTTGAACCCTACCATAAACCCTCAGTAATTGAGATTTTAAGGATTAAGAATTCTTAAAAGTATACAGCCGCCCCTTTCCCACCGAACT
This sequence comes from Anoplophora glabripennis, assembly GCF_000390285.2. Lineage (NCBI taxonomy): Eukaryota > Metazoa > Arthropoda > Insecta > Coleoptera > Cerambycidae > Anoplophora > Anoplophora glabripennis. The sequence continues at coordinate 3,451 of NW_019420882.1, forward strand.
CGGGTAAAGAGGATACATCTTGTTGATCAGTTCTAACATAGCCGTTGACAAACTTTCACATTATTTTAGGCTGTTGGTGTAGTATAGTTTTAGTAATATAGTTTTTTACAGTGGTTAAGAAAAGGAAACGGAATCTGGTGAGTTGATCTATTTCATATATATTTAATTCATTTCACATGTATTCAAGAATTATTAAAAAAAAAACAAAAATAGATTTTCCAGTTAATCAGTTAATTCTTCAAGTCCCTGTATTAAAATTTGTAAATTATTTTCTCTATTTATTTCTGCCGCTTGACTTAGGGTCGATACAAATAAATTTTTTTCGTGATCGGTTTGGTAGTACTGAATCTCGTCATGACCCCACGGTAAAGTTAAATCTGAATTTGGAATTATAAAACGTTTATCATCATAATGTGAAAGGGCTACTTTGTTTTTTAACTCCGTGTATATATCATGTAACTCGCTTCGGAAAGAATTCATCTTTCTAAAAATTAAGCCACCCCGCTCTACGATTTTTCTGTAATCCTCAACTGTTAAATTGTTTTTTATGACGGACCTCTTTACTCCTTTAGCTTTTTTTATTTCGCTGTTAACCGACTTTACATAATAAGCTTTCGCGCCCGTTCCGTAAAATTCTATTATCGGATCAGATGGAAATTCATCTCTGAAATTACCCAAAATAGAAGGAGATACGGGAATATCGAATTTATTTCCTTCCTTATAATTAGATGTATCGAAACAATTTATATTTAATTTCATAAAATTATAAAAATTATCGGTGTAAATTTTAATAATTAGCGAATCGGTATCGGTATACAATAACGAAGCGTTATGACCGAAATGCCTTTTTATTGTATCATAAAAAAAATTGTATAATACAGTCTTAGATAATTCTAATACACAGAATCCTAGAAACAGAGGTTTGTTGTAGTGGACTTTTAATTTACCCATATGTATGGCAACAAAATCCTCTGAAAACACCGTACAAGTTTTAAAATTCGGTCGAGCGATTAGAGCGTTGGCCCCGAGAGATTTTTTAATTTTTTCCCAATGAGTTACTAATTTAATGTCTTTCCTGGAATCTATATTTTCGAGGGTTTTGCCGTAAACAGCATTGTTCATTAATTTAAAAAAGTCTTTTTCAAATTTATTTGTGCTCGCATTTCTCATCTGTGTATTAAGATCGATATAAACTTTCAACCAAGAACTTTGATTAAACTTAATTATGCGGTGTATTTTTGTAACTTTCAATCCATTTCTTATAGCTTGTTTCAAATTTCTAAAATGTAAAATGTAATTAGTTTTATTATTCAAATTAGGAATTAATTTTAAAATTTTTGATTTTGAATTTGGTGGAATAATGCTCTCCGCGAGAAATGGTAAATCAGCGTGTGCGTTCTGCAACGCTTTTGGATACTCTACATCTACCTCCAATGCATAACCACAAGAACCTTCATCAAGACTATCCATAACATCAAATTTTGAAATTTCATCAGTTAACCACGAAAATCCGTTCGTTGGTAAACACTGTGACATACTGTGTCCATAAAGATTTGTCGCGTCTAAGTATGTAATAAAAGATGATGCTTCCTCTGGATTATAATTTGGAAGAAAAATATTGTTCGCAATATGTTTTCTCCCTGAACACTGACTGATACCACCGCGAATTCCTTTTTTAAAGAAATGTATCATTGTAATATCAGTCAAAAGCTCCAGCTCTATTTTTGTTGACCTCAACATTGCGTCAAAAGATAATCCGGGAGCAGTTAGATACTGAGTTGCGTCAAACTTATACTTACTCAAAGAAATTTTTCGAAAGTTTTCAAACACATCACATAATATAAGCACATCTGATTTTAGATAGATATCAGAATATTCACCCAAATTTTGACAATTAAAAACATTCCACGTTTTCCGCGCTCTTTCATAGTCCAAGTCAGTTATGTGTATTTCATTTAATTTATCATAAAATTCATCTTTCGTAGGTAAAGTATTGTTTTTTAGTTTATCTAAGTTTGTTAAAAAATTGTATGGAAAAACACCTTTTTGCCTAATTAAGTTGAATTGCTCGTGATCGGGGAAACATTTTTTGGTTTCTTCAAATTGTTCATCATTCAAATTTGCGGCTAAATTGTCTAATGATGTTGATAAAAATTTAAAGCTATCGATAAATCTCATTTTTAAATAAACTTTTTTTAATTTACCATCAGTTCCAATGTAATCATGCATATAAAGGTGTTTCGTGAAT
>NW_019420883.1:0-5708 GCF_000390285.2 Anoplophora glabripennis
TTTCTTATTGCGTTCAGAAAAACATTTCGACTTGATTTAAATATTTGCCCAACCCAGAGCGCCTCTCTAATACCAGACCCGTGAAATTCAGCTCTATAACTTGCAAATAACACTTGCTACGCAGAGAATACGGCTAAAATGAGGATTTGGCGGGACACATTCGAGTCATTTATGGGAGTTTAGGGATGATCTGAGATACGATCCTGTTTACTAAAATGAAAGTAGGTTGAGACAATGAGAAAAAGTGTAATTTATTCTGTTTTCGATTTCGCCTCGTGTTGTTTACAAAAGTAGACTGTTTACTCCAGGGATAGATTTACGAAACGAAAAGAGGTGTTCGTTCCCTTGCATTAACTTTTTTTTCTTGATTATAAAATGCTTTTACTGTCCCTCAGTCAGTGTTTAAAATACACAAGGTTAAACGTAGAAGCAAAGGAATTCTTATAAAAGCTTAAGATATAGTGTAGCACATTAAAAAAGGGAATACATTTGTCATTTTATTGTTGATGAACCGATTTATGCAATTTTTGTATGAAGAATACATTTTGAATCAAAATAACAACTTTATTAGTAATAAAACGTAGAGCTTTCTAAGACCATTCAAATAAATGTTTATTTATATTATTTATATTTAGTCTATGTAATTCTGAATCCAAGCCCGAGTGTGGCGTTTTTTTTTTAAATCTAAATAATAAATACCTACTACAGAACCTTCATAAATGATTACAATCCAGATGACCATTAATTTTGTTTGAAATAGTACTTTTATTCCCTTCGCGTTGGCAAATAAATTCTGTTAAAATTAAAAATTACTAATACAATAAGATCAAGACTATGTTAAAACGCAACATTTCCTTTTACCGGCTCATAATTGGTGTAAATTTTCACGACATTAAATTTAACCAATCAGCGATCGGATTATCTCTCTATTTATTACAGTATTACGCTAAATTGACATTTGCGCATTTTTCAGTGGCATCCGTTGTCTGTGTCTGTTCGTTTGAGTTCATTTGCTGCCAACGTTTTATTGTTTTTTTTTGTTTCAATATTAAATTGTACATATTTCAAATCAATAGTTGTTTTCACAGATAAACTTTTGGCCGTCGAGTTATTGGTAAGTTAAAAGAAACAAAATTTTGAGGTTAATAATATTTTTATTTCAGAACGCATTATGGTAAGTTTACTGCAGAACAATATGCCTTTATTGTAATGGCTCATTTTTCAAAGCGGAACTCGAAATGAAGACGGGTCATCATGGCCATACTCTTTACATTTCTGCATTGAACAATTATGGCGGAATTTCCAAACCCAAACATTGACCTCGAATTCGTAATCAGCGACCCCGAAAACCCCCGTACACCAAATTTGGCGCGAATCTGTTATTTTTTAAAAATTCGTGATATCTGACCTTAATTGACCCGTTTTTTTTTAAGGTTAGAAAAAGAACCATCAATTTTGACCACGGATTCACGTTTGGCGGGGTCTNAGGCAGTATGGGATTCTAAAGTCAACAGTACAGGACTGTATTAAAGGAAAAGTAAGCGATGTTTGCAAACATATGGGACCAGATCCCGTTTTAACAAGGGAAAATGAACAAAAATTAGTGACTTGGATTGAAAACTTAGCCGAGTGCGAATTTCCGACAAAGAAACATGTATTACTAAATACTGTACAGAAAATCAGAGTCAGGGTGGATAAGGTCAGAGGTGTTTTACTTGCTTGGAGAAAGTATTACGAAGACAAATTAAAGGAAAAAGAAGATAAAGAAAATGCAAAAAAGAAGAGAAAAGTACAGAATATGAAGAAAAAACAAATTAAAAAAACTAAATCAAGAATCTTTACTAGCAAAAATTGGGACAATATAGATAACCAACAGGCAGGGGGATCATCCATTAATGATGGTGAAATTGGAACAGAGATTGGCCATCAAGAAAACAAATCTAAGCAAGTGCCAACTTTTAAAACAAAATTGTGGAGAGTGCGAGGAAGAGCTCGAAAGTGATGCGGAAATCGAAACAGAAAAAAATGTAGGATGCAATTTATGTCCTCGTTGGTTTCATCTAGGATACACAAAATTATCAGGACTCCTATGTTAAGGTCTCCAACTTAGATTTCATCTATAAATTCTGCTCTGATGACTGATTAGTCGCTCAATATATTTTTCATTCGGCTTCCTAATTATTACTAAATATATTGTAGGCAGTTAAGGCAGTTTCTAAAATATATTATTTGTTTGTTTAAACTTTTGATTGTTGAGAATTTATTTTATAATCTTTTTAACAATCAACTCTTTTACAGTTACTGCTATGTTTGAGAATCTGTCATAGTTCCTAAATACATAAATATTTTTTCTGTGTATTATTAATAAAAACAATTGACCCTGTAAAATGTGTTTTACTGATCAATTATTATAGATTATAAAGCAACAAATGTTATATACATACTTACTTGAATTCATATAAAAACGCAAACTAAAACATTCCCAAAGATTTTATAAGATACAATGCAACAAATTTGAATTAAAATTTTATGAAATACATAATACGGAACTGTGCAGAATCAACAAATTAGAAAGTGTCCGGCTACTGGCAATTACGTGTCCGGGAACTGACAACTATTGTCCGACTTCTGGGCAACATAGCACCTTTTATTTTAAAAAAACGTTCAAAATTGGCAGAAGGTTTAAGAAAATAACAGTTGCATTTAACGCGAAGCTAAACAATAAGATTATCTATTGAAAAAGATTTTCATTTCATTACTCAAATACATGAAATTAAATTACCACATTTTTGTCGTAACTGTCCGCCTACTGGCTAAGTGACCATATTACAAAGTCAATTTCGCAATTCTGACCCCGGATCCGTGATCAGCGACCCCGAAAAGCGCCGTATACCAAACTTGGCACGAATGTTATTTTTTGAAAATTTGTTCGGCCGTCTTTGATCCGCCATCTTGAATTTTGCAAAATTGACCTCGGATACGTGATCAGCGACCCCGAAAACCCCCATATACCAAATTTGGCGCGAATCTGAATTTAAAATTCGTGATATCTGACCTTAATTGACCCGTTTTTCTTAAGGTTAGAAAAAGAACCATCAATTCTGACATATATAAATGAACATTTGAATACAGAAAAATTTTTTTTATATTTTTCCTACCACTTTTTCGTGAATTTTTACTATTTTTGACCTGTTTTTTGAGGTTAGGAAATTCCTGAGATGCAATAGCTCAATTTTGACACCGGATTCGCGATCAGGAAGCAAAAATACTACGGATAAAGAAGTACAGACAACTTTTTTTTGTGTGGCTGTGTAATTTGTTTGTTACTGACGAAGCATGATTTCACATATCGGATACCAACCATGAATTGTTGGTTGCCTATGCTCGACAGCCACGTGGCTTGTAAACATTTATAAAAGCTCTGTATTAGGAAACTGAAGGAGTATTGAATTTGTGAGTGATTTAACAGAAAATCGTTTTTAATACTGTTGCATGCAGTGTTTTTGGTACAGTTGATTTTCAGCTTCGGTAGATATGGTAGCATTTTTAAATTGCAGCATTACTATATACAGTATCTATCCAGAATCTTTAATAAAAATGTTTATAAAAATGTCAGTTTTTTGTGCCTTATACTTATTGGGTAAAATGTGTTGTGTTGTCTACTGCAACTCCAAATATTACCATTTAATGAAATTGCTGAGCTACTTTATTTTTAAAGAAATTTGGTATGTTGAAAATAAAGCTTATCACATTTTGATAAAAAATGTTTACCTGTTATATTCGGCACTGATCTGAAGAATTAAAATGTGGCTTGGAAACCCTAAATAAAATAAGCTCCACTGCATAGAAGTGTACTTAAATTACAGTAGTTTTAAGTAGTTTAGTGACTGAAATGATACATGTGTCTATTATGAATTTACATTAATCTTCATAAAACAATATTTTTTTGTGAAATTACTAATTAAAACATTTTTTAAAGAGTTCGTTTTTTTTTCGTAAAATGGGAGTATCTTTTTTTTCGAAACTAATCTTTAATTAGTAACCTGCGTTTAATTTATTTACATCATGTACATATACTGAAGTAAATGCAATATATCTTTTAAATACTACACCATTCTCTATTTAAGAAAGCTTGTAAGTTTAAAGTAGGTATCTACTGAAAAATATAAAAATTAAGATATTTCGTACACCATATTGGATAACTATAGGATGTCAAAAAAGTCACGCTGGATTTGAATTGTAGGTCATTTTCCTTCCAAAAATTTGGCACCATTGTACAGGGTCACATGTTGTAGTAAACACGTTGCAGTTAGACAAAATTGAGCACTATATGGCGGATGAGCGAGTGAAGATTGTGAAAATTCATTATAAGTACGGACAGTGTGTAGCCGAGAGTGTTCGCAAATTACGTGGAATTTTTTATACAAGGAACGCCTCGAATTAAACAACTGTGAAAAAATTAGTTGCCAAATTTGAACACAACAGGTTCGGTTGAAGATGTTAAAAAATAGACAAGATGTGGGAAAATCAACAAGTGGACAGTGATTTTGCTATGTGAACAAGCAAAACTGTCGAATTTGCTGCACAATCCTCGGGTGATCCAAAGACGACCAGTGTATACCCAAAGAGTGACAGTGTGGTATGGATTTTACGCTGGTGGGGTGATTGGTGCCTTCTTTTTTGAAAATGAGGCTGGAAACGCAGTGACTGTCAATGGAGAACGATATCGAGAGATGCTATTGAACTTTTTGTGGCCTTATTTGGATGGCAAGGATTTGGATGACATGTAGTTTCAGCAGGATGGTGCCACCTGCCATACACGTGAAACTATCCACTTGTGAGAGCAGAAATTTAATAGACGACTCATCTCACGTAACAGTGAAGTGCCTCACCAAGATCATGCAATCTTACGCCATGAGACTTTTTTCTCTGGGGATTCGTAAAGTCCAAATTTTATTCGGCTCAACCATACCTGAGTTAAAGACAGAAATTCGGAGAAATATCAACGAAGTTCAGCCGCAGATATTCGAAAGACACTGAATTTTCTTAAAAGAAGTCGAGCATGGCGAATGAACCGCAGAGGACATCTGTGCGATATACTTTTCTATATTTAATGGTAAAGTTTACTCTTTAAAAACATATAAAAACTTTTTAATTACTAAAATCTTTTTTTGTCATACAAAATCTTGCGTTTCTTTTGGAACACCCTTTATACGGTAAAAGTTTTGTATAACAGTATATTTGTAAATTTATAAATCAAGTAGATACATTTTAGATCACTCACATCACTTTTAACTTTTTAAAAAATTTTATTTTTCACTTAAATTATGATTACAACTTTCAGTGTTTAACAATAGATTATGAGTTACAGCGTTGAAGACTTAAAACGACTGGATTTTACTGTGAACTGAACTGACTAAGTTTTTTAGTTATATTTATAGGTTTTCTTATGCTAACGCAAGTACAAGCATTCTTAGAATCTGCTGCTGTGCTTGCGCTTTACATGAGATTGCTTTGTTTCGAGGAAGTTGTTATCAGTGGTGTCATATTGCCTGATATTTAATATTCTTGGATAATTTTCGTATATAACATACATAAATCACGTTTTCTACAGTGCAGAATTGTCCAAACTAGTATAATAAACACCGAAGGAAATCGAAACTAAATAAGAGAACTTAAGAAGTTTTCCTAAAGTATCACAATAGAGC
>NW_019420884.1:0-5706 GCF_000390285.2 Anoplophora glabripennis
TTCACAGCTTTACCTAATGGTAGGTGCGTAAAGATACCATAGTTTAAAAAAACGAACAAGGACACCTCAAGAATTATTTTAAAATATTTATCTACGCGCCATTGAAATTTGATCGACTGTAATATTTAATCTTGCGCAATACGCGCATATTCATTCGGCATGTACAAAAAGTTTAATTTAAAAAAAACGAGAAGAATTTAAGGAGGTAAGGTAAAGTAAAGTAAGGTAAGTTATGGTAAAGTAAGGTAGGTAAGGTAAGTAAATAGAGAGTAGAAAGTAAGATGTTGTAACAATAAACCATAGTAATAAGAGCATTTTGAAAACCACAGTAATAGGTACCAAATAAATAGAAATTTACCAAATCATATTGGATGAAGCTATCTGGAGGTACTCGCACAAAATATTCCAGTCGTTCATCTATGCACTGCTTTCAAAAATAACAAACAACTTCAAAGATTTTTTTTTGAAATCTAAATATTTAATAACTTTTTTGGTGATATCGGTTGTATTTTTAATGGTGCTTATATCTTCAAAAGTATTTGGAATACTTAAGTTGTGAATCACCCTGTATATTATACATAATTTTAACTTTATTTTGCTAAAATACGGTGAATACAAAAAAATCTCAAGGGAACAGAGATTTTGACAATCAATTTTTCAGTCAGGTTTTGGACACCTGGACTGCTGACAACTATTTCTTATCCATTACTTTACCTTACCCTGTACACCAGTGTTTTTCAACCTTTTTCATGTCGCGGTCCCCTTGGTATGGAAAAATATTTCGCGACCCCCTATCCTCCGCTGTTTCTAACTTGTATTTTTTTATTTATTTATTTATTTAAATTATTTGTCCAACAGTGAACCACCAATTACAGGACAAAGTATATAATATATTATTTAACATGTGAGCATACAGAACAAAATGTAAAGAATAAATACAACAAACATACCGATAAGATAGTGTATGTTAACAATCATGAATTGTTGACACTTCTAAAAGCTGTGTACAGATGTTGCAAGCTACAGTTGAATATATCACAAGAGTTACAGATTAAGTTATAATTGCGTGACATAAAAGAAACAGGAGACTTCAATCCCATATTGGTATTATAAGCAGAAGTATAAAAAGTAAGTGGAGAGCGGCAAGCCGACCTAACTGTTAAGAAATTCAATTGACTTAGAATCTCGGGACAGTCTACTTTATTGTTTACTAGTGCATGTAAAAATTTCAAACTATGGAAGTGCTTTCTGTATTGTAACGAGTCGAGTTTGAAACGTGTTAGTAGTATTTTATAATCGCATCCACGAGCAGGATATACGCCATCGGAGCGAAATGCGAGGTATTTCAAAAACTTTTTTTGCACCGAATCAATTAAACTGGCTTGGTTAATATAAAAAACAATCCAAGCCTGAGAACAGTATTCCAGTTTGGGACGGATAAACGCGTAAAATAATGAAAACAACACAACATTATCACTGAATTCACGACCTTGTCTAATCACAAAGCCCAGTGTACTAAGTGTTGAGGACACCAGATATTGAATATGATTTGAAAAGGTAAAGTTACTATCGAAATAAATTCCCAAATCTTTTATGGTATCTGTACGCTCTAAGACGTTATAATTATCGAATCCGCAAATTATTTTTATTTATTTTCGTAATTAGGTATGGGCTAAATATGTAATTAAGTACATAAAACAGATGTATTTTTACATCGATTGCGTCGCCAACCGTCTTCACGGAAACGCGATACGACAGTAGAGCTAACAACGCGCGTGCGTGCAAGTGGCCGATACGATGAGCGATCTTTAATTAACCGTTTCTTAATAAATATAACATTTTGAACTAGAATGGTTATATTTTTTTTACTTTAAAAGCCTCTAAAAGTAACTGCGACCCCCTTAAAGAGGCTTAGCGACCCCCCAGGGGGTCGCGACCCACACATTGAAAAACACTGCTGTACACCATACCCTGTATCAGAAGTATAGGCTTTCGAAACATTTTGAACTCTCAAAATTTTAAAATAAAGAATAAGTAATGGGTGTTTTATTTCAGTTTTTCACATCAATTAATTGATTTTAATAATTTCTTGTGGACAAAGTACCTAAGTAAATAGAATAAAATACATTTATTCTGTAACTTGAGGGGTTATTCCTTTATTTAAGCATCTATCGTTATGACCAGTATTATAAAGATATTAACTTGCAAAAGAGTTTACCATTTACTTCTCGAAAGGGAGTTTATAATTATCATCTACACTTTAATTAATACGGGCGAACTTAGAAATGTTGTACGTTCAGATAATGAATTTTAGACACCGTACGTCGCTCACGAAGAGAATAATCCAGATGTTGGTTGTACAGGATGTTCCACTCTCACTTGATGGACACTTAATTTGAAAGAGCAAAAAAATACCAAAACTTCGAGGAAAGTTTTTAATAACAATAAAAACAAAACGAACAAACAAAAGAACGAAGACGCAACGGATTCGAACAAATTAATTTACACGCGATAACGCAATTCGAGATTCAGGGAACCCAACGCGAATTCATAGCAAAATTTGGAAAGACTATCCATTATTAAATTAACCCGATATTCTAAAATTAAGAAAACTGCTCAGTGTGGAGCCCAAGGAGAAACTGTTTTTTTTTTCAGAGATCTCTTCGAATTCGACACCTCGCTTCGACACGCCCATTTCCTGGGTATAGAAGTTTCGGTTCTTATTTTATTGGCGGGCTCCCTGAATATCGGGGGTTGGAATGGCTTAACTATATTTTGTTAATACCCAATTGACTGAATTTACAATTGTATGGATAATTGAACAACATGGGACGGATTAGTCAATCTCATTTAAGCTATTCTTATAGCTTGGAAAATCCGCCTAAAAACCAGCTATTTGATCTATTATTATTTTCCTCATATCAGTCTAACAACTTATTTAAATATCTTGGAATTTCTACGTCTTTTCGAATGTATTTCGCGAGTTATCAGAAATATCGATTTTTCCCTTCACCACAGGCTAAGCTGACGCAGTTAGTCGATACCAGATGCCCAACACATGGCTCCGACGATCTAAATCTACTTGTTTAAAATCATTGCTAGATTTTAGAGGCCTTCTCCGAAGGACTGCGATGGTCGAGCTTTGCAGATTTATTACTCCCAGTGACAAGAGGCACCAGTTTCTCAACGACATTATGGCGACGCTAAACCTACTTGAAAAGCCTTAACTTTTGAATAATTATTGTTGACTGAGTTGACTTATCCGTTCCGAGAACTAGCAAATAATCTATCACGAGCCCCGCCTTTTGTTACAATTCCACAAATAAATAATTTAGGAAAATAACTCTTTAAAAAAATTAATATATATAGATTTAGAGATATTAATCTTCAAAAATTATATAAGGGTGCATAGTTGGAGATACTGACTGCTTAAATTTGTATAAAATAACTGTATCTATCCATTTTGTGAAACAGATTTGCAAGCCAGTATATTTACTTTACCATACTTCATTAAATTAACAAGACTACGTTATAATTCCATTTCATATCCCCACAGTTTCTCATTTACGCGCAGAAAGAGAAATAAATGGTCGTTTTAGAAAGACAGTTTCTCTGTTGGTCCCGTTAATTTAAAATTACTTCACAATGCTTTTTAATTTTCCTTTAAATTCGTTAGGAATTCCCTTAGGTAATCACAGTAAAAGTAGTATTTGAAAATCTGTCTTCTCCCAGGCAAAGTTTTAATGAACTTGTGAAATGCAATATAAATATTTCAGGTACGTCTGGAATCCTCACCGAAATTTCAGTCTGGGGTATATTTTGTCTGTGCCTGAGCTGTTGATACCCGTCTCGGTATGTCTCGAATGTATTCATTTAGATAAATAAATGAAAAACTTTTTGCCTTAACTTTTAGATTAATTGTTAAATTTTAATTAACCTTGTAATTTCCTCATTTACATTTCTATTCAGTCCATTTCAAGTATATAAAACTATATCCGTGCAAGTTTCTGATTACTATAGTGATTACATCACCAAGTGCTGTGTATTTGAGTAATGGGGTTGCTTCTCATTTCTTTATAATTATTTCAAAAGATTTACTTAAAGGCGGATCCACATCAATAAATATTTGCGGTGTGCGTTGTATTTAAATTTTTATTGATGTGGACTGTGCGCTGCACGCTAATGCACACAAATACGAGGTCTGTTCATAAAATAACCAACTGAATTTTATTTTTTTTTTAAATTTTATTATTCGACATTATTGGTCCTTGTCTACTTCAAAGTACTCCTCTCCCCTATTCACAACATTGCGCGAAGCAGTGCTGGATAGCTTAATTTCAAATGGCCTTTAAAGTCTGTGACGAATTTGCTTTGATGTCATCAATAGTCTGAAAACGCCGTCCTTTCAGTCCTGATTTTAATTTCGGAAATAAGAAAAGGTCGCATGGAACTACATCTGGAGAGTAAGGAGGGTGAGTGAGGACAATAATCTGATTTTTGGTACAAAACTGACGAATGACTGAGTGTGGAGGCGCATTGTCATGGTGCAAGAACCATTAGTAGTCTTGCCGCTAACCGTTGAAAAATGCCTTGATTGTACATGTGGTTCACTGCTTAACCTTGAGGCAAGAACTCAAAATGCACAATTCCATTAATTCGAAAAAAAAACAGTGAGCATCACTTTGACATTGGAACGTGACAGACACTCTTTCTTGGGGTGTGGAGATCCTTTGCCAACTCGATGCATATCAAAAGCCTTTCTGGTCGAGAATCATCTTCAATTGACTGACGACCACTTTTAAATCGTGAACATCATCTCCGTAAGCTTTCCGTGAACATTTTGCCCAGTTTCACACAAAATTTTACGTTGCATCTTTCCAGAAAATAGTACATTTCAAAAATCCTCATTAACATTTAAACATGTTCCACTCAAATAACAATATCACGGAAACTAAATAAGATATCAACATTCCAAGAACATGTGGTTACAGAGGAGGTTATGTTGCCAACCACATGTCACTAAATTTCATCATTAGCGCACAATTCAAAAAGTTCGGTTATTTTCTTAACGGACCTCGTAATTTCGTGACGAACAACGTACGCTAACCCGGTGCTGTCGGTTTTTCAGTTAACTTCAAATAGGTTACAGTAGTGTTAATGTGAACTTGTTGCAGAGTGCATCAGTACTTTTGTGTCATTTTACTACGTAAATGTCTATTTGGGCACCGCCCACAAGAGAGATAATAGGAGTAATAAAGAACAGGTCAATTTACTACAATATTTTTCTCATGTCGCAANATTGGTACACACCTTGTATGTACAGGGTGGTTGATTTTCGATAGTTTTATAGGGTACAGCCAAAACGGTGATAGATACAAAAAATCTAATATCGATGTCCCGTCCTCTTTTTTTGAGTTTACTTCGCTGGTAACAAAAGGTCTTGGCTAACTTGATTAATTTTAGATATACAGGTTTTTTTTTAAAATGGACCATTTACATTAACCTCTCTATCTCCGTTGTCATTCAATTTAGAAGAAAAAAGTGTGCACATTATTTGTTCTATTTTTTATTTGGAAGCCATTGGCGTACTCAGATTTTTTACAAATCGCACATTTTCTCCGATATTGCATAAACATAGGTTTTTTTTAAATAGAACACCCTGTATTTGACCATCCCGTTGAGTAGCATTTTTTTTACCTTTTCAGC
>NW_019420885.1:0-3952 GCF_000390285.2 Anoplophora glabripennis
CCACTGGTTGAACCTTTAAAGCTCATATTTCAGGGAATATAGGGCCTACTATCATACATTATATGTACCAAATTTTATTGAGATCGGTTAATAGACGATGCTTAATATTTAATAATTAAGCAAATAATGAATTCAATGCAAACACAAAATCAGTTCACTGCGCAAATTTTTTAACAATGTAACCTAACCTTCATTTAGTATTACTAGTATTAGATTATACCGACTTATATAAGGTATAAGTTTTTAATAAATAACACAGGGTCGGCCTTCATTTTCGTTGAATAAATGAACTTTAATTTACAAAAAAAAAACGCGAAGATAGAACTTTCTCGTATAAGACTTTTCTATTACAAATATGATCAGGAAGCGGTAGTTTAAGTTTTATAGATTATACACGCCAATCTCTGTAAATGAGCTATCTTCGATGTTATACGGAGTATAATGAGAATAGTATTACNAAAATGCTCCACTACACTGTTAACCGAATATCTCCAGAAGTATTGAGTATAGGTATAGGACATGGTTAACAAAAGTTGTTAGTTTTTAAAAGTTCTAAAAGAATATTGAAAAATATACAGGATGTTCCATTTAAAAAAATGTAAGTTTGGTCTGTCACAAATTTTTGGAGCACCCTGTATATTTTAAAATATTTTTAAAATGTGCCCTGTTGGCGTACTTATCACCCTGTAGAAATAGTTTTTTGATAAACTTTAGCAATTCTGAGTAAATCTACTTTAACCAATCGTTGACTCACCCTGTACATAGTCAGGCACTTCATGTAGGTAAAATGCCTATTTGTGTCTCTTTTATGTATAAACTATACTATTCTGAAAATACAGGGTGGTCCGAATTTTATGCAGAAAACTTTGAGGGTAGATAGATCTCTTTAAAATAATACCTGTTTGCCTTATAAACATACGTCTGGAACGGCCCCGTTTTAGAGATACAGGGTGTTGAAGTTTTAAAAAAAAATTGATTTTTTGTTTATATCGCACACTACCTCACAGGTGGTGTAGAAAGGAGTGTAAATAATTTTATTGATGTGCTTACAAATTGCACTTACTTTTAAACATAAACAAATATTCTTGTATTATTATCGTTAGAAGTGTCTGCCACAAGGGGATTGTATTGGTATGACTAATTTGAGAACGGCGAATCTTAGGGAAAAAATTAAAGTCACCTTTTTTACGTATTTTGTGCATTTAAATATAAATCAGTTACAATGACATGTAAAAAATGCAGTGGCGTAGGTTTTTTTGTAAAAAAGGGGGGTGACCCCTGTCCAGTTGTACACCACTGGTTGAACCTTTAAAGCTCATATTTCAGGGAATATAGGGCCTACTATCATACATTATATGTACCAAATTTTATTGAGATCGGTTAATAGACGATGCTTAATATTTAATAATTAAGCAAATAATGAATTCAATGCAAACACAAAATCAGTTCACTGCGCAAATTTTTTAACAATGTAACCTAACCTTCATTTAGTATTACTAGTATTAGATTATACCGACTTATATAAGGTATAAGTTTTTAATAAATAACACAGGGTCGGCCTTCATTTTCGTTGAATAAATGAACTTTAATTTACAAAAAAAAAACGCGAAGATAGAACTTTCTCGTATAAGACTTTTCTATTACAAATATGATCAGGAAGCGGTAGTTTAAGTTTTATAGATTATACACGCCAATCTCTGTAAATGAGCTATCTTCGATGTTATACGGAGTATAATGAGAATAGTATTACTAGGAGGTTATGGAATTAGGTAAAATTGAGAAAAAAATGTATGTTATATAGGAATTTCACGGAATTAGTTAAAATTTCTTTACAATAACTCGAAATATATCAAAATACCTTCATTATGCATTAAAATATGTAAAAACATTTTCAAAATTGAACGATTTTCTGAAAAAACATACTAATATACTGAAATTATCCCCTTTAAAGAAATTACCACCTATTTTAGAGTAGACAGAAATAGTAGAATTTTTTTCCATTCTGAGGTAACTTTTTTCTAAACCAGTAGCTTCTCCAGCTCCGTTTATTCACATTGAACGCCCTTTATACTTGAACTTTGTACGGGTAAAATGTTTCATTGTTGACTTAATAATTTTATTACACGTTATATATTCCGCCTTTAAGGGAACAAGCCCCCAGTCTGTTTGAATTAATGAATGGATGCCTTAAAAATCCCTCGCCGGAAGACCCTCCTAATCCGCTACGGCCGCTGACTGGGGTAGCCCGATAAAACCATAAAAAACTTTTCATTCCATCAAATGAAGTCGGAAATTTCCATAAAGAGGGTGCGTTGGACCAGGCCATACCACCACATAATATGTAAAAAGTTTCGGGGGTCCGCTCTAGTTTCGTTTTTATTTCCCGTCGCTCGATTTCCGGGATACTCGGGCGTCGTCTACAGAGGGTGAAATGTGCAAGAATTTATAGGAAGGTATTCTAATAGAAAATTCAATTAATTTCTGATGTATAGTCTTTCCGAAGCCAGTGGTACATGTATAAAAACGCCTAGCAATAAAATTTAATGAGTTTCATAGGCGTCCCTAAAAAGGTTTTCTGCTAAAAGTAAAAAATTATAATAATTTACAGAAAATTTCTTTTATATGTTCATTTGACCAACAACATAATTTAATTGTTTATGTCCCCAAACAATTTCATTATATTGATGGTAAATTTCGTTTTGTTCCGTTTCAAAAGGTCTCCTAAATGCCATGTTGTAATAACATTACTAAACAAAATATCTCTCTTATGTCCCCTTTTCGCTATTGTAATATGAATTTTTAATAGAAGTTGCCTATAACAAAATAAAATTGCCTGAATCACACCAAATTCGGCATTGCTGCACTGCACTGCCAGGAAATTTGTCAACAACTGAGATTTATTGCCCAGTCGCCCAGTGGAGCTGTGTTATACACCGTTTACCCGTACGCGCGTTCTTCAACTGGGCGTATATATTTCTACCACCTCCACCTTTAGTTCGACCAGACCTGTATATGGGTATGGCTCACAGAGCGGTATGGCTAAATAAATATGGGAATAAGTTTTTCAAATATTTCAATATCGAGTTACTGCGTCAGAGACCGAATCTGGTACATACTGCTAACCTATTGCTTCTTCAATTGAGATCGGAAAGACTGTGCTTAACAATATTGAAATTTCACATCTAGCTTTGCCAATCAAGTGACAGTAAAAAAAATCTGGTAAATGAGGCAATAGGGAATAATTTAGTAAAATAGATTGCTTTTGTAAGGCTTATCGACGTGTTATTTTATATTATATTTTTTTGATATCACTGTGGATGAAGAGCCCAACATGAAAAAAAACAGTTTATTGTTTTTATTGTATTTTTTACGTGATTTATTAACTATTAATTAATATTGTTATGTAGATATGTTACTAATTGTAAATAAAATTATTTTATGTTTCGAAATAATTATTTTCGCTGTTTTAAAAAAGGTTCATAAAAAATATATAAAAATACTATCTGATTGACACCAAATGTTTATTTAAAATCGTTTCAAGTTTTTCAAACAGTTGTTGTGTTCCTATTTTTTGAAGCAGTGAATGTATTTGGTAGTTTCCATATGGATTCAACGAACAAAAAAAAACGACCTCTTCAATTTTTTTGAAACTCTGGGATCTACTTTGAATTTTATGAGACCCGTGTTTTTTTTTTGTTTTTTCGAGAAAAAATTTTAAGGCTCTGTGGCGCCCTGTCAAAGTTTACATCTTGGTATAGTATTATACCGAAACTGAAAAATTTCTAGCTCAAACAACCGAGGATTGGAAAAGAGTTCAATCAATTCACGGCAGTCGTAATACTTAGTCATATTTGGTTATCCCAGAGAATGATGCAGAAGGAAATGTAAATGTAGAAACTTCAATATAGAAAAACAAACATGAAGTGTTAAGTTGTAATTCACTGAGTTGTAC
>NW_019420885.1:4644-5718 GCF_000390285.2 Anoplophora glabripennis
GACTAAGCAAGTAAATGTTATAAGAATATTTACATGTGGAATTATATATAAAAAAGATAGTATTTTCGTAGATTTCAGTACCTAAAACCTTAATGGTTTGATCGTTTTTTGCACCTGTTTATTCGTTTTACTGCGGCGTCTTTGAAAATACTCAGGTGGCATGACATAACATTCCTATTATTTGATAAGCTTTAGATTATTCAGTTATTAAATGTTTGAAATTATTTGTCTTTGCGGAAAACACTATTTAAAGAATATGGGGCCCTTAATCTACTTTGAATTTGAATACCTGTATTTTTTTGTTTTTCATAAAAAAAATTTTGGAGCCTTTTTTTCAAAATGTAGAATTTCATAAGCTGATTTTTTTCAAAATTCTGATTGCTTTAAAAATTTCCGAGATAAATGAGAAAAACGGAAAAACGTTATTTTTTTTTCAAAATTAATTTTCTCAAAAACCCTACTTTCTATTTTCACCAAATTTGGATATGTTTTTCAAGGCTAAATAAGCTATCTTTTAGGCAATCGGCAATATGCCGTCTTGTTCTGTTTGGGAGATACAGTTTCCAAAATGCATATTTTTTTCAAGTGGACGTAATTTTGACTTAAATCATCCTATCGAATCGTTTTTTTTCCAATATGTGCAGAATTTTATCAGATTTTACCTGTTTTTCTCAGATTTGAAATTGCTTTAAAACTTTTTGAGATAAGAGAAAAATGGAAAAAGGTTTTTTTTTTCAAAATTAATTTTCTCAAAAATTCCACCTTCTATTTTCATCAAATTTGGATATGTTTTTCAAGGCCAAATAAGCTATCTCTTAGGCGATCGGCAATATGCCATCTTGCTTCGTTTGGGAGATACGATTTCGAAAATACATATTTTTTTCAAGTGATCGTCATTTTGACCCAAATCATCCTATCGAATCGTTTTTTTTTCTCAAAATGTGCAGAATTTTATCAGATTTTACCTGTTTTTTTTTTCAGATTTCAAATTACTTTAAAACATTCTGAGATACAGAGAAAAACGGAAAAAAAGTTATTTTTTTAAAATTAATTTTCTCAAACACCCCACCTTTT
>NW_019420886.1:0-5693 GCF_000390285.2 Anoplophora glabripennis
TAAGACATACAGCTTTCAATTGAGAAATACTACAATAGAATATATCACACATATCAGAGACAACAAGTACAATAGGGTACTTGTTAGCATCTGTTTCTATTATAATTAAGTACTTTACTGGTTTTAATTATTTTTTTTCATTTTTTCCGAAATTTTCAGGCATTTATTAACAATGGGACATAAGTAGCCACCGGTTGAGCTCCGCCAAATAAAAACGTTTTCATTTAATTTGAAAATCTTGGCCAAACTTTAATCTCACTACTTCCCAAACTAAGAAATAAAGTTCCTGTAATGTATTGAATACGGATTTAATAAATATAAGGTGTTATCTTGTCCTATTGCATAAAGGTGACTCACATTGATGAAGCTACGGAATGGGTAGTATAGAACGAACTAGCAAACGGACGGGACCGCATCAAGTGAACTAAGTTTGTGTGTTATTCCTACAAAGTAGAAATAGTGAAATTCCAAAGAAATAAAAGAACAATACAGTTCCTATAAGCATATGCCTGAGGGCCAAATTGGGAATGTGTGATTTATTTCGAGTTGAAAACAAGAGTTGAGAGAAACCATGACAGTAAAACATTTTTTCATAAAGGCTGTCCCAAAATTCACGCAACAAGTAATTTTGATATAAAATACAGGTTTTTAATTAAAAATTATAAATTTTGTATTGATTGAGGGTTATGGAATATCATATCGGGCAAATATCCTCCACGGCTTTGCTGGCAGATACTCACTTTTTGTCGAAATTTTGACCGTTTGCATACATGCGGCTGAATTTCGTTCATACAAAGGTCAATTTCCTCCTTGAAGGCGTGGATGATGGTTGTGGGCTTGTTGGCATAAACCGTAGACTTCAAAAACACCCAAGGAAAAAGTCCAACAGTGTTAAATCGCATAATTTGAGCTGCCAATTCTGATCACCAAAACGCGAAATTACACGACCAGGAAATAGCTCATGCAGTAATTGAATTATTTCTCGGTCTATTTTATTTATTTTATTTTTTATTTTATTTAATACACTGTTCAACAGGTACTACCCAATTATAGAACAGGGATTTTTCATACAATAATAAAAGAAGTACATTAATTAGAAACAAAATTAAAAGGAACAAAAAAAATACAGACTATCATAAAAAAAGAAGGAAATAAATAAAATCTATACACTAAATAATACACATAAATGAACATTAAAATTACATATTTGAAACTACCAGACATTAAAAATAAAGTATTTTTAAGTCATTAAGGCTGCAGTTAACAATATATACAGAATTTTTATTACAGTTGTTGCAGATTTCATAAAGTGGTGAATGTTTGTATCATTAGTACGAGGAATTGGTAAATAAAATGTTCCATTTTCTCTAGGGCTAAGTCTAGGTATAGAAAATGATAATTTGGTTATAAATTCCTGGCAGTCGGCCCAAGAAAGGCCTGCGAAAAGTATTTCCGTCTAGTTTCAAGGCTAATAAAGGAATGTCTACTTAAAAGGTCCTCATGCGGATATCCGATATGAGGATAGTAGCCATCAGATTTAAAATTTAAAAATGTTAAAAATCGGCGCTGAGTCGATTCCAGTTTATTATTGTGGACATCGACACCACTGTGGGGAGACCATACGGGAGAGGCATATTGAAGTTTCGATCTAACGTAACTAAAGTGCTAAGAAACTTTATGACATCTAAGTTGTAAAATCATGACAGTTGCGAACTATAAATCCATATGCTCTATTAGATTCGGAGACAAAAGTATCAATATGATTATTAAATGATAGTTTTTCATCAAATACAAGGCCCAGGTCTCGAAATATTTTCGGTCTTGACAAAACATCATTATCAATGCTGTAATTAAACATAATGCGATTGATCTTGTTGGAGAAAGACACAAATACGGTATCGTCATTCGAGGTGACTACGAAAATGGAAGCCCCACTGGCACACCAACTGGAGGCGTTCCAATTACCGGTTTGACTGTGAAGAATGTTAAAGGTTCAGTCGACTCCAGTGGCGTAAATGTTTACATTTTAGTCAAAAACGCCTCCAACTGGCATTTCTCTGGCATCTCCGTCTCAGGTGGATCCAAAACCAAGACTTGCACAGGAATTCCTTCTGGTGCAGGAATTTCGTGTTGATGTCAAAGTACCTTTCAACTTTTACAAAATTTGTATGCTTAATGTAAATATCGTGTATCAACATGTTATAAATAAACAGTAATATCAACTTTATTTTTCATTAAACAACTTACGAGGGCGTATTGGGCACAAAATGCAAAAGCGTTAATGTAACTTCAATGTTAGAAGTTTTCTACTACTGGAGTTATAAATAACAATGATACTTGATTGACTCCAGACCGGATGCTCAGATTATTATCTTTGTTCTTGTCATTCCTGTGGTTTTAGAGAGCAAGAATGCTATATTAAGATCACTACGAGTTAATTTTCGAAAATCACTATTATTAGAACTAGAATGTTCAACATAAGTATTGCTGTATTTATATTACCAAGCTGGTGACGATTTGATATATAAAAGAATTATTGAATATGATAGTTTTCATAGAATTTCAACATAGACTTCAACAATTAATTTGTCAAATTTAAAATAAAAACCTATATTTCATTGCAATATTTTATTCAGATAGATTTGAAAGTTTCCCTGTTTAAAATTATCCAGGTTGTTTTTTTTTGTCGTTTTTTGTTTGTTGTTCTTCAGTGCTCTTGAAAATAGTCATAACATAAAGTTTGTTATGTCAGATTATTCGGTTAGTCAATAATTCTAGTGTCAAATTTAAGCTCAACACTAAACTTACTAGACAAATGTATGCTATGTCCCCATACAATTTGAACGTATCGAATGCTTTCACTCAAGTTTTTAAGGTTAGGTTGGAATTATATAACCTGTTTGTTTAGGTACCACACTGTAAGAAAATGGGTCTGAGTGAAAGCAATAAAGGTTCGGAGTGAATTCATTGAGTGAAATTATTGAGTCGATTTTCACTCAATATTTTGCATTTTCTTCGCGTAAACTCGTATTCGGTGCACTTGTATCTAAATCAGAGTAAATTATTTCCATCATTTTTCATATCCAGATGCATTGTCTTTGTCTCTTCCCATTATCCCATTAGGGGAGGCGTGGAGTAGAGCGCAGGGCCTTTTTAGCCTTCGTCATCGAATTATGACGTTACAACGTATGAGACAACAAAAAAATTTTTGCTCGTAACTCGGAAATGGCTGGAAATATAAAAAAATCTCCCCCGGGTGTATGGCATCATAGAATAAAAAAGTGGTTATAACTCGGAAACGGTGCGTTAAATCAAAGAAATAATTGGAAAAATCTCCCCACTCCCCAAGTTCTGATTGTCCGTTCTGCGTTGAATGTAAAAGATCCGAAGTCCGTGTGTCGAAAATAAACTTCGGAAACAAGAGGTGTGTGACGTCATACAGTAAAAAAGCTCTTATAACTCGGAAATGGTGCTTTGAATCGAAAAAATGATTTAAAAAATCTCCTCACACCCCTGATTGTCCGTTCTGTGTTGACTGCAAAAGGTCCGAAGTCCGTATGTCGAAAATAAATTTCGGAAACATGAGGTGTCTGATGTCATACAGTAAAAAAGGCCTTATAATTCGGAAATGGTGCGTTGAATCGAGAAAATGTCTGAATCGTAGCGGGGTAATTGTTAGTTTTAATTGTTTTTTTAGAACAATTGATAAAGTTATTTGTAATTGATTTAGTTACAAGACACAATTAATATAGATTAATCCAAATAAATTAATTACAACGTACAATGAATAGTTCAATTGCAATTAATTTTAACTGCATTTAAATTAATCGCAATTACTTTTTTAATCAATTTTTATTTAAGTCAAAGTCAAAGTCAAAAGTCAAAACATATTTATTGTGCATAGTTACAATGGCAATATACAAACCTATAAAAGGACTATACACATATAACTGATGATTAACCTACCTCTCAGAAAGTCAATTAACTCACATAATATCTACATATTAAAAGCAATATATGGTCCGTTTATATGTACTCGTATATTAATTTCAAATAATTTGAAAGGCGTCGTGAAGATGCCACCACTTACATATTGCTTCTGTAATCAGGCCTTAGCCGGCGGGTCCCAGCTGGCGGTTGTCAGCTGGCGGGTCACAGCTCTCAGCCAGGATAAAAGACCCCGCGAAGTGAATTAATTTCAACACTGTATATCCTAATTAACAATTTATGAGTGATTTATTTTTGCACTCAATATTTGGTTAATTAAAAACCAAGTCTGAGTAAAAAAATTACTCAATAATAGTTAAATTGAAATCACATTAGACAAAAAGTCAACTCTAAATTGATTTTATATTTTCAGAATAGAGTCAAAAGTCACTGAATTGACAGTTAGCAGTAACTGGTATTTGAGTAAAACTCACTCATTTCTGATGCAATAGTTTCATTCAGTTATACTCATACTAATAAAATGAAAATTTCACTCAATCGGGTGTGGATAGAAATTGATACATTATTGAGTGAAATTGAGTGAAATTTGAGTGAAATTTTTTTACAGTGCATGTACTCGAGTATCCATCTTCATTAATTTATTACAGGCATGGTTGTTTCTCGTAAAGTGAGCTACATAGCACCTTTTCATCAGATATAAGGACAATTTTTTGTTAAGGGTACAAATTTATTGAGGCAAAAAACAAATCTGGACCTGATACACAATTCAGATATCAAATTCGTATTCCGAACGCGATACTGAACTTTTTTATTTTGTGTCTGTTTCTCTGACAAACTTTTTCTTGTTTAGGGTTGTCATTTGTATTGTTTACACGTTCATCGCTGTCATAATAAAAAAAATAAATAAATGAGAATTATTTCAAGTTTGGTCTGACAGTGCACCTCAAAGTGTTAGGTCATGCGTTGTTGAAGGAATGATTTATTTTGTATGTACTGTTGGTGAATGAATATATAATATGGCAATATATATAAGATTTTCTGTATTTAACTAAATTGTTGTTTACCGAGGAAATTCAACGTTGCAAGTCTTAACGATTTGCGACCAATAAGTACGTTATTAACAATTTTAAAAGAATTTAGAAAGATTCTATAAACAAAATTAATATACTCGTAGATTCAATTTAAAAAGTATCTTAATGAATATAATATTCATCCATTAAGACATAGGTACTGGTTTTCGTTTTGGGTATAGCACAACCATATATGTTTGTTGAATGTAATTAACTATATAGGTACTGCGTTCTATTGATAAGCACATGCTTAAGGTGACTTGATTGCTAGACAATTCAAGAGCATCTGATTGCCGTGATCATAATTTACGTTTAGCTAAATTAAATTATATGGTGTTCTAGTCATCCATCATTTTGGTTTACAAATTAAAATGAAGCAGGACGGTCAGTATATTTTCAAGTGAAGTGACAATTAAAATGGTGTACCCCAAAGATCTATCTTAAGTTCCCTGTTATTTGTACAACACATGTGCATTCGCATATTGAATCAAAAATGCAATGCAATGTTATGCAGATGGTAACCAAATATATGGGAACAGACGAAATTTTTATTATAATAATATTAATTTAGATTTAGAAGTATTGTAGTACGAGTGGTCTAAAATACTTTAATAATTCTAATTAAGACCACTACTATGTTACTTCGAACCTCAGAACATTGTGCGAAGATTACAA
>NW_019420887.1:0-937 GCF_000390285.2 Anoplophora glabripennis
ATAGGAGTTTGCCTTATAAACATAGGTCTGGAACGGCCTCGTTTTAGAGATACAGGGTGTTGAAGTTGTTAAAAAAATATATTTTTTGTTTATATTTCAAGAATGCATTAACCGTTCTCAATAAAATTTGATACAAATAATGTACGATAGTAGGCCTTGCATTACCTAAAATATGAGCTCTAAGGGTTTAACCAGTGGTGTACAACTGGACAGGGGTAACCCCCATTTTATTAAAAAAAACCTACGCCACTGTATTTTTTACAAGTTATTGTAACGGATTTATATTCTAATGCAGTAAATACGTAAAAAAGGTGACTTGAATTTTTTCCCTGAGGTTCACCATTTTCAAGTTATTCATACAAATACAATCCCCTTGTATTAATCCCCAAATATTTATGTTTGTGCTAATACATTTACCAAGCAACAACAACTAAACAAGAAACAAAATTAACGTTACATAGTTACAGCAATTGTTTAAAATGCGAACCACCCACCAGAGCTGGGTAATTACTTGTAATTTAAAAATAGTTACAATTACAAATTACTTTTTTAAAAAAAAGGAACTAATTACAATTACAAAGTATATTCTTTAAAAAAGGAATTATATTAATTTAATTACAGTTACATGGAAAATGGATTTAGCAATTACTTTTCTAATTACTTTTCTAATTACTTTTATGATAAAGTAAATTATAGTGACCAAACAGAGAAAAAGGAAAAAGTTAAGTTAAAAATTTAAATTAAAAGTGTTGTGTAATATTGCGTTTTATTATTTATTAGAATTGATACTAAAATGAAAAGATTATTCTTATTCATTTTCTAATATAGAATTTTTATATTTTTATTCCTAATCTAATAATTTAAACTAGTTCAGTTCATACTATAATTTTATATTATTGGTCAGGTAATTAATTCAACCCGATGCTCTTTTTTTTTG
>NW_019420887.1:1099-5698 GCF_000390285.2 Anoplophora glabripennis
ATTTTCTAAATTAATAATAATTATAATAAAATAAAATGTACTCTGTTAATTCTGAGGTTAATTCACCAAATCACTTTTTATTGTTCACGCGGCACAAGGCTTTCCTCAAATGAAATAATAGAAGTCTGCAAGTCTGTACGCAATTACGCAATACGCATGATCTTAAAAGTAATTATAATTATTAGAAAAAGTAATTGTAATTGGAAAAAGTATTTGTACTTATAGAAGTAATTTGTAATTCGATAGTTCAAATAATATAATTACAAATTACAATTCCTATAACAATTTTACTGCAATTACAATTCCAAATTACTTTAATAAAAAAAAGTACTTAAATACAATTACAATTACAGGAAAAAGAAGGGAATTGTAATTGCTAATTACTTTTTCACCAGGAATTACCCAGCTCTGCCACCCACATTGATACATTTCTGACATCTATTAATGGAACTAATTGAAGCTAATATCATGTGGTGGTTTTGTTTTAATTCATTATACCCATCTTCTATTCGCTGCAGCAGTTGTGGTCTCGTATCTATTGGAGTAGAGTAAACTTTTCAGGTAGGTCGCCCCAAACATAGAAGTCCAGGGAGTTTAGATCTGGCAATCTGGCTGGCCAAGACACTGGACCATCTGCACCATTATGGTTGACATTGGCATTTGGTCTTCTACCTATCCATCATCTCATATAATTTTCATTAAGCCATTCTTGTATTATTCTCCTAAAATGCGCAGGAGCACCATCCATTTGTATCCAGCTATTTTGTCGTATATTTAATGGAACATCCTCTAATAATTCAATTAGATGGTTTTCTAGAAAGTTTAGAAATGACTCCGAATTTCATGAGGATTTTCTTGTGACCAAATATCCAGATTGTGAAAATTCACTACCCCTCGCCTTGTGAACATAGCCTCATCGGTCCAAAGCATTTCTAGTAAGAATTCAAACAACCACTGATAAAAATTCAGGCGTCTCTGCATCTCCCGGAAGTAAATTTTGCACAGGTTGTAAACGGATCCTTACGTAGAACTTTTCAAATTTTCGAATTACTCACCCCAAGTTGCCGAGACGTTCTTCGTGTACTTAGCCGAGGATCGTCGTCAAATGCTTTTAAATTTAAATTTCATTTCTGTGCCTTTCATTCCTTTGTCGTGATTTTCCAAATATTGTTTTAATCCAAAAAGATGAAAGCGATGAGTGCAAATAATTTTGTTGATGTGCTTACAAATTGCATTCACTTTTAAGCATAAACATAAATATTCATGTAATATTATGGTTAGAAGTGTCTGCCACAAGGGGATTGTATTGATATGAATAACTTGAGAACGGTGAACTTTAGTGAAAAAATTCAAGTTACCTTTTTTACTTATTTTGTGCATTAGAATACAAATTCGTTACAATAGCTTGTAAAAAATACAGTTGCGTAGGTTTTTTTATAAAAAAGGGTGTGACCCTGTCCAGTTGTACACCACTGACTGGTTGAATCTTTAGTGCTCATATTACAAGGCCTACTATCATACATTATCTGTACTAAATTTTATTGAAATCGGTCGATGGATTCCTGAGATATAAACAAAAAATATATTTTTTTAACAACTTCAACACCCTGTATCTCTAAAACGAGGCCGTTCCAGACCTATGTTTATAAGGCAAACACGTACTATTTTAAAAAGATCTATCTGCTCTCGAAGTTTCCTGCATAAAATTCGGACCACCCTGTATATGTCAAATTGAAATAATCCTATAAAAAATATTGATCTGGAAGTATCTCAGGGTTCAACACGTGGCCCTCTTATTTTCCTGATATTTATGAATGATCTTCCATCGCATGTTAATGCATAGTATACAATATTATATGGAGATGAAAAAAAAATATGCTTCAAAATCAATTAAGTACATTATCTTCAGAATTTATTAATTGGTTGTATAAAAATACCTTTCAAAATTATCTCTACATATTCGAAAAAAATTTTTTAAGCAACTGCATTGAACCTCAGTGTGAGCAAGGCCTTAGGCACCGCAAAAGCAAGAGGGAAACGTGCTCTCCATATTCAATGGCCCCAACTACGGCACCGTATATTTCCGAGATCAGCTTCAGATCACTGTTACATTAGCAATCGATGGAGAGTCATTCGACAGTCTTGAGAGACTTCCCCCCCACTGGAACATTTTTCCATTTCGCGAATTTATTTCCGTTCCTGACATTTACATCAAATTTTTTAGGATACGCCGCATGGCTTCATTATTTCATGCACATCATGCACAGATCTTGGAAATTTGCCACACGCGGGCTTCCGGGGAATATATTTCATGTTTTCATCTCGTATTTTTGTACGTAAATAAACGAAAATAAACATTGCGAAAAATGAACGTGACATTTTATCCGGCAGGTAATTTAATGGTAATTAATTATTAGTTAATAATCCGAATAATAGATATAAATTATTTGGTTTTAATTAACATGTACGTTCTGCGGTAATGAAATCTATGCCGCAGGTGCTGTCTCTATTATAATGAGCTGTCTTCAACAAATGTACCAGCAAATTAATTTCCTGTCCATAAAATTTGAAGAAATGACATGTAGGGAAGAGGGTACAGAAATAACTGTTTTTTTATATAAAAAATAATATAACAGACAAAACATATAACGTTAAAAACGTTTAAAAATAGTACATTATACTATAAGGGAGAGAAATGCGTTATTTTGGCAGAGGTGCAATTTGAAGCCCGAGGGCTACAATGCACCGAGGACAAAATAGCATCTCTCCCGAATGGTATATACTATTTTTTCCACGGTCTCATTAACTTAAAAACACATATTTTGTCATTATGAAGTAAGTAGCACCAGAATTATTGTATTCGGATTTGAGCATTTATTTAGTAGTCGTTGAGTTATTGTCATAACTACAAAATAAACAAACAAAAAGAATTGTCAAATTAAGGTGCTAGTTTGGTTTAGTTTAAAGTTTGTTTAGTGCACAATGAATAATTGTGAGTCGGAAGAGATTGTGGAGGCTGCAAATATTGCAATAAGCAATTTGCTGCCTACGAAGTCAAGATCTTTATACGATATAGCCTACAATCGGTTCAAAAAGTGGTGCGCCGAGAAAAATGTTCAAGTATACAGCGAGAATGTTTTGTTGGCATACTTCAGTGAAAATGCAAAGAATTACAAGTCTTCCACATTATGGGCGCAATATTCTATGGTTAAGTCATGCTTGATAATTTACGACAACATAGATATAAGCAAATTCCCCAAGCTGATCGCATTTTTGAAAAGAACCGGTGACGGATATCAAGCGAAAAAATCGAAAATATTGACAAAGGGTGAAATCGACCGTTTTCTATCAAGTGCAGATGACAAAGAATTCTTAATGATTAAGGTAAGATTACTTTTGTTGTTAGGTATTTCAATTATTAAGTATTTTGATTTTTTATAGGTTGGATTAATTCTGGGGATTGCCGGAGCTTGTCGAACTGATGAACTAGTCAATTTAACTGTAGATGATATTGAGGATGTAGGCTCTTCCTTGATTGTAAAAATTCCAAACACTAAGACAAAGATTCCACGAACCTTTGTGGTTACCGATGTGGGAAATATGCTTGAATTGTTTCGAAAATACCTGTCCCTTCGTCCTCCCCACGTCAAGCATAAGCGCCTTTTTTTGTACTACAAAGCAGGAAAATGTAGTTCGCAGCCAGTTGGCAAGAATACCATGGGAAAAATTCCGAGTGTAGTAGCTTCGTATTTAAAATTACCTGATGCTGCATGTTATACTGGTCACTGCTTACGAAGATCTTCAGCGACATTACTGGCAGATGCTGGTGTGGATATCACGACAATAAAGCGTCATGCTGGTTGGAAATCAACGACAGTCGCTGAGGGTTATGTCGAGAACTCCATTGAAAATAAGACCAAAATTGCTAATCAGGTTTTAGTAGGTACCACTACTAGCGCAATCACAAAAACTGTAAATGTAAGCGAAAGTAATATTCCTTCTAATATTAATTTTGAAAATTGTACAAATGTAACATTTAATTTATGTATAAATGTCAATAAATAATTTCAATGTTATCTTTTTTTTGCATGAAAAACGTTCTGCATAATGTAAACTCCCTTGGGAGCATTATACTCCCTTGGGAATAACCGACTACTTCTGCTTTAATTTTAATGTCATAGAAACTGATTTCTACTCCCGACCGTGGAAAAAACTTATTAGTGACCTGTATAAGGCCTTGTTTCGCATGTGCGATGGATGCACGCAGCCATTCATGGGGCTCCTTATATGGTACCACGTGCTAGTGTGTCAACATTTAGCTTTTGAGGGCAATAGTCCAGTCACTGAAGCGTTTTGGCTACCAATTTTTTCGGATGGAATGGATTGACGTGAAATTTGAACTGTAGCTAGGGAATAGCACAAGAAACAAAAGTTATACAGTGCCAATGTGTGCTTTTATCCTAGGGGTGGATGTCACCCCTTCTGGAGGGTGTGATTCTTTTTTATTAAAAATAACCTCACGATTCGATAGAGAGACGAATTCTAAGCAATAAATGTTCTATAAGAATTTTTTGTACAGTCAATACTTTTTGAGTTATT